>NC_046162.1:75095999-75308499 GCF_011064425.1 Rattus rattus | reverse complement strand
CTAAAGCCCCACCTCTCGGGCCACAGAGCCTGCCACGCGTGTCATTTCACCCCTCGTGTGTGCATCTACTGTGCCTGTAGACCAGGGTCATCATCACATCTGCCTCCCCGGCAGGGTCAGGATTAAAGGAGTTAATATGTGTAAAGCGCTCAGGACTGTGCCTGGCACTTGGCAGGCGCGATAGGATTGTTGTCTTTGTAATTATGGAATTAAAGATGAACAGTCAACCGCTGTGCTCGAGGAGCTGATCCTAGCGTGGGAGACAGAGCGTGCACCCAGACGCCTGCAACACGGCCATATCAGGCCCGGGAGAGGAATAGGAATGAGATCTGGGGGCTGGGGCTCACAGGGAGTGAGGCTTGGATCCCAGGGGCTTGTAGACTCCTGGGGCAAAGAAACTCATGGCAAAGAGGACTGTGGGCTTATCCCATCCTGGTATGAGATGGGGGCACAGGGAAAGGACCAGGACAAGATGCATGGATAATGAGGAGGGTCACTGAAGGTCAGAGCGTCTGCTAAGTGCCCAAGGCAAAAGGAAGTATCTGGGATCCTGGAGCACAGATGAACACAGAACCTACCGAAGGCGAGAGGGGAAGACAGTTGTCCCCAGGATGGAACAGGCGACGCTATGCCCCAAGGACAGAAAATATACTCCAAAGATGCATTCTACACATGGGAGGAGGTTTGCAGTAGGAAACCTGCAGAAGACCAGGGCAGGCCAGGGAGTACTGGTGTCAGCCCAGGGGAGCTGGGGGGTGGGTGGGCAGAAAAGACTGTTAGGGTTGGAGGACTAGGGAGGCCATTTTGCCTGTGCCTTCTCGTTGTCAGCCTGCAGCAAATGCTGCACCTGTGACCCTGCGTGACCTGCACCATAGGTGTAAGCAAGCCAGAAGTATCCCTGGTGCTTAGAGATGGTAGAATCTTATGTGCATGAGAGCGCACACGCATGTGTGTATGTGCGTGGGAGTGTGTGGAGCCACTTTGTTTTTTGAGACAGTTTCTCATTGGCCTGGAGCTTGCCAAGCAGATCAGGCTGCCCGGGAGATCTTAGGGTCCACCCGTTTCTGCCTTACCGGTGCTAGGATCATGAGTGCAGCCACCAAGCTCTGAGTTCTTATTTCTTCTCATTTTTTCCATGGAAAATAGATTTTTTTCAGACGATATATACAGATTTTGGTTTCCCCTCCCTTAAACTGCTCCCAGCTCCTTCCCGCCTCCCCACCCATTCAAGTCTACCAAATCCCTCTCTTGCCCTCTCTCATTAGAAAACAAACGGGCATCCAAAAAATAAGTTAAAAGCACGAACAACCCGGAATAGGATAAAAGCAAACAAAGGGACAGGGAGAAAAAAGAGCCAAAGGAAAAGCACAAGAAGCGCACGCAGATGTGGAGACACACACATTTGCACACACAGGACTCCCATAAAAACTCGGAAACCAGAAGCCATAATATAAGCAAAACCTAAGATTAAAAAACATTTCCCAGACTAAGCTTTCTGAGAAGAACAAACAAGAAGCCCTTCCACGACCTGCCTTGGGTTTGCTCCGTGTGAGCTGTCTACTGCTTGTGTTCAGCCTTTTTATGTGGGCTTGGGGACTTGAACTCAGGTCCTGACAGGGTAGGGAGCATGTGAGCTGAGCTGTCTCTCCACCCTGCCCCTGTATGCTTTAATGTGACCTCGAGATAGAACTGATGATGGTCCAGGGGTGATGCGAACTTGGCTGGTTGCTTGCATCCTCTGGGTAGAGGAGGGTAGACATTATCTTCTGGGTCCCTGCCAGCTCTAACACTTGAGGGCTCTACATGTAACCTCTGGAGATGCTGGCCCACTCGGGCTCCTTGGGACCAAACATGTCTCCCCTTCTATTCCTTATGGGCCGCGTGTAGGTCTTCTTTTCCTTGTTGCACTTCGTCTGGCTGTCACTGGCAAATCTCTACAGTCATTGCTATCCCCCTCTGCCTTAACTACATTGCTTCATGCTGGCTGGCAACCCCAAGATGCCACTACTATTGCCCCCGTGGCATCCAGACCTTCTATGCAGCTCTGAGAATTAGCCTTCATTACGTGGCCTGAGGACACCAAAGTTAAGTTGATACGGATGCACCATGAGCTCTGAGCAGTGGAGGTCACTGGGCCATCTGAGGACGTAGGGTTATCATCTGTCTGTCTGGGTTCCATCCCAGCCCTACCTGTACGGCCTCAAGAAGTAGAATGTCCCTTGCAGCAAGATGTGGGTAGGAAAGGAGGCGGGACTCCTGAAGAGCTTTGGAATGAGGGTCCCGTAAAGTGTTCTCTGGGAGATATAACCGGAATTGAGGGACACGGGAGAGAGGAACGGGAATGTCCAAACCAGCAGCAGCTGTGGCTTGAGGACTTTCCAGAGGCCTATAAATGCTTCCATTGAGTGTACCCAAAAGATGCTTAAGTCTGTTGGTATTGGAGTATTGGGGGCAGATTCCATCACTCAATATCTTATCTACTGTACAAACACCCAGAAAGCATTACTGAGGGACCCTAGAGCTCAGTTTAGTGGAAAGGAGAAGTCGCCTGCCCTTCTGAGTTCTGTGCCAAAGATCAAATGGAGGATCTGAGTCGTAGCACTGTAAAATAGGGTGGGCCTTCTGGGCTACCTGGATGCACAGTGGCCTAAATGCTAAAGAAGCAGGGGGATGAGAAAACAGTCTCTGTATGGCTCCTCTGAAATTTACATTCTCTCCTCTCAGTGCCCTCACTTATCTCGACTGCATGCATCTCCAAGGCACAGGAATCACTGTGGACCTAACCCAATGTCCTCGTCCCTGGGGGGGCATCCTACCTGGGCTGTGCCTCTCAATCAGGCATTCTCCACTGGCCAGGCAGAAGGACAGGGGCCATCTCAACACCCCTAGATCCCACAATGCCCCTATCAAAGCTTCTACCTCCTTCTCTGTGATCTTATACATTATGCATCACAAGGTCCTAGTGCAGGCCCAGCCGCTGCTTGTCCCCCTCTACCCTTTCAAGGGTCTCTGGCTGGGCTTCGCCCCACCCCCTGGCTTCCTTCAGTTCACTGCTTTCACAGTTAAGGAGATCAGTGATCTTCTTAAATCAGCTATAGGTTCTTGGATTCTTATCAAGCCCCGCAGGCCCCTTCTCCAAATCTCGGGGCACTGTGTTCTAGAATCTTCCTCAATCCCCTCACCACCACCCTCCCACCCCCCAGCTACTCCAGATGCTTCTCAGGCAGTGCTCACCAGTCTGTAGTTTTCCCTTTCTGTCACTGATTTTGAAGTCACTGTTTTACATCTTGGCCTAAATGGCACTTCCGCTTGGGACACTGCTGTGGAACGAACAAACCGTGGGCCCTGAATTCACAAGAGGTTCTAGTCCCTGGTGTGACTTTGCAGAAATCACTAGAAGAGACCCCAATTCATGGCGGTGGTGTCTTTGTAAGGAGAGATTTGACCTGGGTCTACTCATGTATGCCTGTTGATTGCAGTACTCTGGGGGATGAGGCAAGAAGATCTTGAGTTCCTGACCAGCCCAGACTATTTACACAACAATCCGCCATCTTGGAAAAAACAAGGGCTAGAGATGTAAATGTGTCAGAGAGTATGCCTAGCATCCTAAAGCCTACAGCAGTGGTCCATTGCCATCACGGAAGGTGGAGGAGGGGAGAGCAGAATCGGAATGCACAGAGGGACGATTGTTGGAGGGCACAGGGAGGAAGTACCCATCTGCAAGCCACTGAGAGCATCAGGACCTCAAGAAATAAATCTCTCTTAGGACTGCCTTGGGAACAAAGGAACCCAGAGCCTTCCCTGAACTTGCCCTGCAGCAGGTTCTCCCATGGACCCCTACTTCTTTTCCTTCTTCCTTCAAGGAGAAAATCCCATTACAATTGGCCACGTGTTATAGGACACCCCAACCCTACCTCTGAACTGTAGTTGGACTTGAGCCGGTCCCCTGCCCTGTCCCTTCCCTCACGAGGGTGGTGCTTTTGACTACAGCTCACTTCTCTGCAACCCAGAGACTCCCAGAGACCCAGGCAAGCCTCATAGGCTGCATGGCCCATACTCCGTTTAAGGGATTCTCAATGTTTCTACCTTTAAAAGCTTATGCTCCGTAAGCAAAGTACTGTGGAGGAAGAAGACACGGGCAGTTGAGGAAGGGAGATGGAGGAGAACCCCGTTAGTCAGTCCTCTGATGCCTCAGGCGCTCATGGCGCTGCTCCAAGCCCCGCTAGTCCCGGGTTTCCAGAATCCTCCTGAGGCCAGTCTCTTCCTCTGCCACTTCCTGAACCTCTCAGTGGGGACTTTACATTCACTTCCGTGCCTCAGGGCCTGAGTTCTGGTTCACAGGCTGCTGAGGTTAGACCTAGTAAACACACTGCCTCATACCCTTCCTGTCATGGGTGGTCCCATCACTTGTCTGGGCCTCCTCATCCAGGATGGCATCCATTCGCTCAGAGGAGCCCCCTGGACCAGGTACCTTCCACCTATTGTATCTATCCATGCTAGGGAAGTTATGAGTCCAGAATTGTCTGGACTTTGCAATGGGGTTGCTGTCCAAGAATGCCGGGAGGAAGAAATCCCTCTTCTCCCACAAGAAGGTCTCCCTCAATCTACTCCTCTTCGACGTGAGGCCTTTCCACAGGTCAGGGCTTCCTTTGTGCAGTGGGCACTGAATTGGGTGTGAATGGGGATGGTGTTATCTGGGGAGGGCAGCATAACCTATTGGGGACTGTCACTCAAGGAGGCACAGAGCCTGGCCGAGCTCTGTCCCTGGGGCTGGATGAGGAGTGTCTCTTCCCTGCACTCCTAAACCATCCCATTTCAGGCAGAAGCAGGATGCACTTGACTGAAGAGGGGCAGGAAGAAAACAGAGCGGGGAGCCTGGTAGACAGGCACAAGCCATTCGCTTTTTCTTCATGCCGGCAACAGCTGGTGCTGACTCGCAAAGCCTGTGGCTGTGACAATTATCAAAATGTTTACTGTGTGTCACTATTAATAATGCAGAAGCCCGCCAGCCTCCCAGCCAGAAAGTGACATCCAAAGGACAAGACTCTGGGGAAATGGACTGCCCTCCCACCCATCCATTCCTGACCCTGGCCAAGCCAGTCCCAGTCGCCTCACTGCCGGGGCGAGACTATGACCTTAACTGTCTTTCTGTAACTCCTCTTGCCTGTTGGCTGCGGGAACGGAACAGAGCCACTCCCCTTTGGGGGAGGCAACCTTGTGCTCTAAACGCAGTCTAGATTTATTTATCCAGAAAGCCTTCTAGGAGGCCACTCTCCCCAACGCTATATGATCACATTGTGGGCACAGGTATGGTTGGGAGGTTCATATCTGCCTCATCAGCTTGTCATGAACTCCTATCCATGAGCCTCTCAGAGCCCATCTTTCTTCCTTACTAATTTTCTCTCAGGCCCCCCAATATAGTGAGCTCCCCACTGTCTACCCTTTCACCTTCATACATTCTGCCTCTGCTGTCTGGACGACTATATTTTAATTCTACTACCGAACCCTACATAGATCCTTTAGGGGTCAGCTTAACCACTGCCTCCTTTGGGAAGATCTCGAATCCTGTTCCCGATTCTAGGTCACAGGTCCACTGGTGAGTAATCGTCAGACCTATCACTTCCTCAAGTGCTCAGATAAGCGTTAAGCTAACTTTTTCTCTCCCTCTAGACCAGGGTGGTCTCTTGCAGGTCTGTCTTCACAGCACCTGGGGTCACTTAATACAGATTCATGGGATGAAGGAGGGAACCCGGTGGCTGACCTGCCCACCTCTCTTCATACAGACTTTAGCAGTGGTAACCTTGACCACATTTTTCCTGCTCCGGGTGAGCACATGGGACAGCTGCATAAGGCTGTCCCTTGTGCAGGTAGGTTGATGTTCTTTGGAATCTGTTTCCTGGTCTATATGAAGGATCCCGTTTCCTTTCTTAAGGCGCAGCCAGTCTCTCTCACACTAGGCAAAGAGGAAGACTAGCTATCTGGAGAGGAAGACAGACAGGGGCTACCTGTGCCCTGTGCCTTGCCTGGAATTGCCTCTGCTGACGAACTGAAGCTACTGAGATTGCTACATACATACCAGGAGGGGCAGGAGGGGTGGCTCCCTCATCACCTGACTGTGACCCAGGGGTCCTGTCACAAGAGAGCATACGGGCGAGGTGGGGGAGGGTTGGGAAGTGCTACTCATACTGGGGCCTCTGTGTGTCAGTGGGGATTGGTCCCCTTGCAGACCTCAGTGAACAGGATGCAGCCAGGAAAGACACTTCGACTTCTTAACAGAGGTGACTCAAAGGGGCTAGGGAGACAGGGATTTAGTCATGACAGGGTGACCAGAGTTTCAATGGCATTGCAGGCAGAAGAGACATGGTGCCCAAAACAGGAAACCCCTACACAGTGGTTTTTGGGAGAGCTGGGTAGGTGGGAATGACCGTGGGGAATCTGTCCCACTCACTCCCAGATATAGTACGGGCAGCCTGCAGGCCCCAAGCGTGCATATAGGTAGGAGTCAGAGGCCCAGGGTGGGTCAGGTGAGGTGCCCATACACAGAGCTATCCTACCCCAAGAGGATGCCGGTACCAGTAGAAGAGGGTGTGGGGGGCTCACTCTGCTACTACATTCTAGACCCAGATATTCTATGCTCAGGAAGGGCATCTTCTTACCTTCTCCTAAGAGAGCCACAGCCACCTTGGAGGATATGATAGGTCTACCTCTAACACTGTCCTACCCTCAGGCTTGGATGGGTTTCTGAAGGCGGTTGGTTTCAGCATGGTAGTATTTCATGGAAGAGTAGGTGTTTGCTAGACGCCCTGGGGACGGGGAGCTTGAGCCAGTAAATGTTCGAGGTAGAGCTCACCTTTAGCTCTGCCAGAACCAATAATGTGGACTCTGGGTACCACACGTCCTCTCTGAGCCTCTTTTTCCCCAAATGTGTCTCGCACACTCTGTATCAAAGCTGGGTCTCTCCTTTCAACCACAGTCCCTTCCTGCCCTCCCCCGCAGCGTATCCCTGGCTTTGGTTTCTGGTCTCCAATCTCCATCACAGAGTACAGAGTGATTTAGAAGCAGGGACTCAGGGGTTGACACCTGGCGATTTGCTGGCGGTGATGGATGCTGACGGACGCTCATCTGTGGTCACTGCTGATTAGAAGCCAGCGTCCGAGGGAAGATGAAAGACGGGAAGTGGGGGGCAGAGGAAAGTCTACGCCGTTCAGGACTCACTCCAGCTCTGTCCCGAAGGCATTGTGGAGTAGTGGCCTAGTGCTGGCTTCTTGCTGTCCCCATGCCTGGCATGCTGTGATGCCAGCTTGCCGAGGCTGCTCTGTCACTAAAGGCATGGGAAGCTAATACACAGAGAGGCTGGGAGATGTACACAGAGCTATGGAGCTGGAAGCTATGATCTGAAGCCAGCGTGATTCATATGCCCTTTCCTCGGCATCACATGCTGGGGGTTATGACGGTTGACATTGGCCACCACCAAGTTGACAGAATCTAGAATGGCCAGGGGACAAACAGCTGGGCATGTCTGTAAGGGAATGTCTGTATTAGCTTAAGTGAGGTGAGAAGACCTGTAACTTCGGGTAGCACCATCGGGTAGCACCATCCCCTAGGCTTGGGTTATTGCATAAAAAGCAGAAGTGAGCTGAGTACCAGTGTTCATCGTTTTCTGCTTCCTGTCACATGAGCAGCTGCTCCCAGCACCTGTTCCCATGCATCCCCACCACGATGGACCAAAATAAACCCTCCCTTTAGCTGTTTCTTGATGGGTATTTTGGCATAACCAAGGAAGCAACTCTTACAGTCACAAATGACTGAGCTGAGAGTTAGGAGTCTGTCCAAGGCTCGTTCCTCCTACCCATGTCTGCCATCAAGTTCTGTGCTCTTGGGTCTCGTTTTGGGCCTCACTTTCACCATCTGCAAAAACGGAACCTGCTTCTCAAGAGACTGGCAGTGGGAATCACCAGGTTTTGAACAGCAGGTCCCCCAGTCTGCCCTGGTACTCGGATGTGGCCGCCCAGTGCTGGTTCAGGCAGTCTGCGTGTTACACTCGAGCGCCATTCAACTAAAGAGTCTCAGGGTTCCTTTCAGATCCCAAACTCTGTAAGAGTAAGTTAGATGTGTGGTGTGTTGGGAATGTAAAACAACAGGCAGGGCAGGCCCAGGGCCAGAGCTCCCCCACTACGCAGGGTGTGCAGGCTCAGTGACCCGGAGATTCCAACCCTCCCACCCTCCCACCCTCCACCAAGCCTAGCCACCCAGTTCTCAGCAGCCACTCACTGGATCCTGAATGAGCAAAGTGTCTAGACTGTGTATTGGAGAAGGTGACTCTGCTTCACAGCTGTTTGCCCTTGTTAAGTCACGAGGCTTCTCTGAGTCCCACATTTCTCATCTAAGATTAAGACCAGGAGTACACAGAGACCACCCTTCGTAGCCACACCCTCTGGGATCAGTGACCAGCAACCAGCGGCGGCGTCAGATGGAAAACTACCTCCCAAGTTCTGTCCATACAAAACACACCGACTTCTCCCTTGTCAGGGTCCCTAAACCATCGGCTGTTCACCCTCAGACTTTACATAGTGCTGGTGACCATACGCCAGCTAAGGATCGGAACTCCGCGTGAGCACAGCTCTGCTTCTGAGCATCTATTCTGCCATTTCCTTTGGGGGACTCGAACACCTTCCAAAGGCACCACATGGACGATCAGAGTCTCACCCCTGCTGAATGGACACATCTACAGGCACCCCTGGAGAGTCCTACACACGCAGGCACAAGGAGGGGGTGGCTGGAACGACATCCGGAAGGTAACACTGATATTGGGGAAGGGAGGTGCAACAGCTACTGGATACCCTCTGAGAAGTTTGCACCCCCCCCTGCTCCCTCCTCTTCCCACCCTCAAACCCAGGCTTGTGTTGTTCTAGAATTGACTATCCGTCTGCCTCCCAGGGTTGTGGGAGAGCCAGGGCAAGGTCATCCCTGTGAAGCCTTACTTTGTAAACTGAATTCTTTTTCCCTTCCCTCTAGATCTTCTCCTTCCTCCTCCCCCTCTCCCTCCTCCTCCTCCTTCTGCTTTCCTTCTTCCTTCTCCTCATTCTTCCCTTTCCTCTTTCTACTTCCCCCTCTCTCCTCCCTGACTGCTGGCTGGCTTTTCAGCCCACCTGCATTCTCCCGAGCCTGAACCGCCTGCCTCTCTCCTTCCCACCTATTCCCTTTTATTTATTTATATCGTCTTCAGAAAGAAGGTGAGCGAGTGTCTGAATCAATCCGTCCTCTGTCGGGCCTCCCAGCCCTCTCCCCCTTGCTGAGACCAAAAGCGTAAACTCCTTCTGGCTATTAATTAAAAGCAGTCTCTCCCTCCGCGCCGGCGTACTCCATAAATTAATAGCGGCCTTCTTAATCAAATCTTATCTCCTCCTCGAGCCGTAAACACGCGGGGCTCAGTTGGTATCTCTGTGCAGCCAGGCATGAAATTTAATTTAAGATGCTTCAGCACACTGTGTGGGGGTGGGTGAGTACCTGTTTGGGGGGACACCCCAATTCGATTCTCAGCCCCAGCCCCAGCCCCAGCCCCTGGCTTGGCTGACTGGAGCGTATCTCCCGTGTCTAGAGGCAAACATGTCTGGCTCTTGAGAGCAGAGAGCTCGGGACTTCTGTGGCTGTGATTGCAATCTCAGAGTTGTAATGCTCAGATCTGTCCTGTCTGATTCTCGTGACATCTCTATGAGGGGATGTGGCATAAACACTGCGTTAAGAGGCAGAAAACCCACATTTAACACGGTCTTCAGAGGTGGGTCTAGATGGAATTCCAGCTCGGCTGCTTTCCGACAGCCATCCTGACTCTCTGGTTCCTCTTCCACACGGGAGCGTAGGCAATGCCTCTTTATAGCTTTAGAGTGAGAGACCGCATGTCCCAAGCAACAGGTTCAGAATATGTCTGGCTTGTAGCTGATAGGGAAGAGACTGTCTCTTCCCTAACTCACACGGGGGCATCCAGCTAGCCCCAAACTGGTGTAGCCTCTGACTCAAATTCCAGCTTTTGAAATCCTGTCTCCGGGATGTGGAATCTGGGGTCACCGGTTTAGGCTCCTTGAGCCAGCTGGCTTGAGCCTACCACTAAGTTCTGGCCTGACTGTGTGTCCCCAAGCCACAGGATAGAAGTGGATCCCAGGGCCATTTGTGTCCGGGCAGAGCTGGGTCAAGCCACTGCAGCCATCCCCCCCCGTGCAGCTGCCAAGTGACTGCAGCGTCACTGCCCCGGGGCTACGCATGACACGCCTGTCTCCCGGGTCACTGGGCATGCCCGTCTCCTGAGCGTCTACACGTGTATGTCTATCTCTGTCCCCTGGCTCGATGATTAGGGGTATCTTTGCACATTACCTCTGCTTCCCACACCCAGACTCATTTAGCCCTCCACAGATGAGACATTCAGCCACTTCTAGAGCTGATGACTCTCCATTCAGGTAGAGCGTTCTGCTGAGGGCTCTGCTGGACCCCGGTGATACACTTTTCCATCTGGCTCTGAGCCATCTAGCCCTGAGCTCCTCCACAAACAGCCCTCCTCAGCCGCCCGACCCCTCGATCTGACCTCTTTGGATCTGCCTTGGCCTCTTTTCCTGAACGGGTTCCTCCTAAGCACACAGCTGCGCCCCTTCATGGTGTTTCCCCTATCCTTTAGGTCTATGGCTCTTGCTTATTCGTCCATCTTGCACACTCCCAGGGAGTCAGCTCTCTGTTCAGGGGTTCAGCTTGGTATCTTGTCTTACCACCGCCAGATGCCAACTGTGTTCCTAAGTCACAGCTGCACAGTGGTTCTCAAAGCAGGGTCCTGTGGAACCCCTAAGGAATGCTTGACCTCTGGGGGCGGGGCTCAGTAGTATGAGGTTGAAAGAATATTCTAGGAGACATTGGGACCAGTAGGGACTGTTGTTTTTTGTTTTTTTTTTGTTTGTTTGTTTTTGTTTTTGTTTTTTTAAATCAGGATTCACTTTGGCCCCAGGATAAATTTGGTAATGTCTGGAGATGTTTCAGTTGCCACAATACTGTTTCCCAGAATGCTCTGGCTCCAAAGAGCGGCAGGGTTGAGGCCGGGGTACCTTGTAACTCACATTAGAGGGAGGTGGGACACCACAGGCCTCTCTAGAGTCCTCACAGGCCAGGGCAGCATGGCTCCATGGGGGAGCCTAGACACAGGGAAGCCCCAGGGCGCTCTGAGTGACAGGTGCTGGGTGTAGGTCTTGTAGTCTTCTTCAGTGGGCTCTCTCCATGATCTCTTCGCCAGAGGAGGACAGAGACCTTGTGGAAGGGGCCCCAGTGGAGTGGAAGGGCATGATTAGGACTGGAGCCCATGAAGCTAGGGTGACCGATTTACCCCCTCATGCTGCACACATTCACGGCGCATGTGCACAGTGATTCGTTAAAGCAAGATGCTGCAACTATTTGATTCCTTAGTCTGTCTAGTCAGTGCCTACTGTATACTCTTCTTTAATCCAGCTCTGCCACTGTATGATAGTAGGATTATAGGACGTTTAAGACAGGACCCTTTGGCTCTGGAAAGATCGCTGTCCAAACGCACGCACACACGCATGCACGTATGCACACACACAGTATGTGTTAGTGTCTTAGTATCTTTTTAGGTTTCTTCCGATGTGCAGTTTCAGGTGCTTGAGGCCACTGGAAAGAGAGCGAGAGAGGCAGGGGGAGGGTCTTGGGGGGATGTATCTGGGCTTTGAGGTATAGGTCAGAGTTACGGGGTTGAAGAAAGCAAGCCAGGTCAACACAGACAGGAGCTGGCAGCCAGGAAGGTAACCTTGAAGCCAGACAGCTATGGTTCTGCATCTCACTCTGCTGATGAGAGAGGACTGTGAGTCTTAGCCGAGGCCTTTATTCCCCAAGCTTCGATTTCGTAGTCGGTGAACTAGGGGCACTGCTGTCTGTCCCCCAGCAGTGGTAAAGACTGGCAGAGGAACACACGGAAAACCCCCAGCATGCCCTCTGTTCACAATGCTCCAAGGTGGTGCTGGGGCAAAAGTTCTGGTCTGGTCCTCGGAGACTGGGACCCTAAGGCAGGCGGGTGGGCAAGCCGGCAGCTAGGCAGAGCAGTGATGGAGCCTCATCCTTGGCTGTGTGCTGGGTTCCCAACAGCCATCTTGCAGAAGGCTGGGGGATTAACAGGTGCTTCGGAGGTACCAAGTGCAGGGCCATTAGCACCTAATGATGTCTTTGTCCTTGCTGCAATCAGGTGAACGGCAAAGAACTGGAGGAGGGAGAGCCTTAAGGAGAAGCAAGGCAGCTGTCATCAGCAGCACCTGCAAAAACGTGTGCACGTGCGTTCCACTCCGAACGTGGCCTCTTTCCAATGGCCAGAGGGCCTGGGGGCGTGGGGGTGGGGAACCAGGCCTCTGGCAAGAACGCAGAAAACAGAGGATGCAGCCGTCTGAAAGGTGATGGCAATCAGAGTCTTGGCTCCCTAGGAAGCAGGGAGTGGTGGAGGCCTTTGAGAAGGGGCAGGCGTTTGATGAAAGAGGACATTTAGCAAGATGAATTGGACAGCTGTCTGCACCAAGGAGGGGGAGGGAGAGCCTGGATCGGAGGGTCAGGCGGGGAGGCTGTTCCCGGAATCTGAGCATGTGAATCGGCCGAGTACCAGGAATATGTGAGAATTGACAGCCTGGCAACCAACCCCTCCTTCACAGGCACTTGATGCCCCTGTGGGGAACAATGCCGGAAAGTCTAAGGGACCTGCAAGGTACATGTCGGCAAGGCAGGGCTAGCTTTGCCCATCATGGAGAACAAGGGCAGAGACCCAGCACTGTTTGCTACCTGGAGTAGCTGCCTCCGTCCTCGACCGCTTCTTCAAACCCTGCCCCATCATGTTGGGACATTCTGATAGTGCAGTGGCGAGCAGAGACTCTAAATCCTAGGGCTCCATCCACATAAAACCAGGCAGGGTAGCATGCGTCTGCAACCCCATGCTCTTCAGGCAAGGTGCGGGGCAGAGATAGGAGGCCTCAGCCTATGGGCCAGCTAGCTTGGCGTGTGTAACCTAGAGAATGAAACTCTGTCTCAAGTAAAGGAAAGAGTAAAGACTGGCACCAGTTGTCTCCCCCCAGCTGCAGTAACAAATGACAAAGTAACAAATGACAGAGAAGAGTGACTGTAACAAGGGGCTGCGCTGGAAGTTATTTACAATGTAAGTTGTTTATTTCTAGAACTTTCCATTTCATATTTTTGGATTGTGGTTGACCTCAGCTAATGGAAAGTGAAACCATGGACAAGGGGAATCTACTGCACACCCAGGAAGACTTGGAGGTTGGGAGGGTTATCCTAAACAGGCACCAAAGTCCTGCCTACCTTTTGTGCCCTGGATCTGGCTACGTTCCTTCTAGGAGGCTGGGTGGGCTCTGTCCTTGGCTCCTGCTCCTGAACCTCCCAAGTGACCTATGTCTAGTGACAGTAGGGAGTACTGGATTTAGAGGTGTTCCTGGAAGTCCGGGCAAGTCAGGTACACCTCAGGACCACCCCACAGTCACTACTTGTGAGGTTCTACCCAGGACAATTATGGCGGTTCGGGGAGGGTCCCCCAAATGCTCTGATGTGAGCGCTTGGACTTCTGGGTAACAGACACAGAATTCTCTTTCTGCCCAGGGGACTGGGAAGGATGGTGGGTGTCTCAGGACTTTGGTCCCTGAAGCAGATCAGTGTTTAACCCCTGCTCTGGAACACCCCCAATCCATGCCACGCGTGCATTTGCCTGATGATGAGATTCGGGGTTTCTTACACTGAGTAGAGTAATCGGATCACTGCGGGTGTTAACTGGATTAGCTGAAAGGCGACCAGGAGGTGAGGCATGAGAGGTTGATGCCTGTGCCTGTGATGTGGGCTGGTGTCAGCTTGGGCTCTCCTTCTCCTTCTAGGGAGAAGGGTGAGGGGTAGATAGCAGGGCCTTGGAAAGGCCGTCACTCAACCTCCCAGTTCATACCCAGCATCTTTCCTTCTCCCAATGCACATCCAGGTCACTTGATGAGGGCATTGGCTTCTCATACAGAATTTACAAGGGAGGTCATGGTGACCCATTTAAGAGAAGGGGAAAAGTGAGGCCAAGAAGTTGCTCCACAGCTCGTGGCAATTCAACAAGCCTGGGATGCTAAACCAGGTCAGATTCATTTACTGTGATCCATATCCCCGTCTCCTGGACTTCTGTGAACTGTCCACTTTCGCTGCCCGGGGCCTTCGGCCAGGGCCAGCTGGTCCCAGTTGCTTCCAGCAGCCTCAGTAATAGGCAGGAAGATAAATGCAGGGAGAGCTAGATGACAGGAACCAGAAGGCTGTCTGAGGAGACCCAGCCTCTATCCCTGAAGTCCTGGCAAGAGCTTGTCCCTTTTGGAATGCCCCTATGGGTATCTAGGAGGGAAGGGAAGGGAAAGGGAGGACTGAAGTGCTTCTGGGTTCCCTGACATCTGGAATGGTCACTAAGCAGCTGGGGGTGTTATGCACATGACCCTGGTGGGCTGACAGGAAGCCCTGTGAGAGGGTAGAAAGCAGAGGTTATGACTCAGAGGATGCTTTCCCAGTCAGTGGTTTCCCGGTCTCCATACCACAAGCAGCCCCTCTGATCTTGCCTGTGCTGACATGCTGGCCTCTCACTGCCAGAGAGAAGCCCGATATGGGGTAGTAGGAAGTCACCCAGATTCCGGTGGCTTTGGAACTTGCCCACCAGGAAGTCTGGGCACACAACATGAGAGATGCCACCTGGTGCAGTGACCAGCACTAAGGTGAGAGGTCGTCTTACCCGAGCCTCCACCTCACTCAGCTGGATGACTCAGAGGTTGCCTTCTTCCCTCCTCCTGTCCCCAGGGGTCGCGCCTGAGCTGGTACACCTGGCTTGGACACCTTGCATAGGTCACAGCACTTAACCTCTGGGAGGCTTAGTTTCCTTCTCCATAAAAGTTTGCTGAGGCATAGACACATTTTTCTGCCATGACACATCTCACTCACACATGTTCGCGCCTGTGTGACCGTTTATGTGCGGACTCTAGCTTCCGTCTCCGTCTCCTCTGGTTCGGGCCTTTGATAGGAAGGAAGTGATGGCTGGTGGCATATTCTTTTTTTTTTTTTTTTTTTTTCCTTTTTTTTCCGGAGCTGGGGACCGAACCCAGGGCCTTGTGCTTGCTAGGCAAGCGCTCTACCACTGAGCTAAATCCCCAACCCCTGGTGGCATATTCTTATCCCTGCCCCTGTGCCATGTTCTGGCAGCCTGTAGCCAGGTTCTCATTCTCTCTCTCTCTCTCTCTCTCTCTCTCTCTCTCTCTCTCTCTCTCCTCTCCCCTTCTTTCCTCTCTCCTCTCTCTCTTTCCTCTCTCTTCTCTTCTCTTCTCTCTCTCTCTTTTTCCTCTCTCCCTCTCTCCTCTCTTCTCTCTCTCTTTTCTCTTTCTTCTTTTTTCTTTTTTCTCTCTCCCTCTCTCGCTCTCTCTCCTCTCTCCCGCTCTCTCCTGCTCTCTCCGCTCTCTTTCTCTCTCTCCCTCTCTCCCTCTTTCTCCCTCTCTCTCCCTCTCTCTCGCTCTCTCTCACTCTCTCTCTCTCCCTCCCTCTCTCTCTCCCATTCTCTCTTTCTCTCTCTCTCCCTCCCTCCCCCCCTTCTCTCTCTCTTTCTTGCTTTCTCCCTCTGAGCCTCCAGCTGTCTCTGAGGCTCCCTAAGTCCCAGAAGGCAGAGATGGAAGTGAAGCACAGAGTCCCAGCCTCCCCAGTGCCCCACCCCCATCACTCTGATGAGCACCCTGCCCCTTGGTAGATCTCTGGCAACAGTCCCTTGGCACAGACTGCAACACTGGAGTGAAGGAGGGAGATCAGGCTGGCTGTGACTGAGAGGAGCTGACCTTGACCTTAGGGGGACCCCTGCCTCCGTCTATGCCCTGCTTGAAAAGGCACCCATAGGATTCTGAGGCCTTTCCTTCCGGGAACCCTAGTCGCACAACCTGGGGCCCAGGGGCTATCTCTCCTCCCTACCAGGACCCCTGTGTCATGCCTGGAAGCCAGACCCAATGGCTCTTAAATCATCTTCTCTGCACTATATCTGGGTCCAATTTTCTCCACAACTGACCTGTTCCCAGACTCTCCTGTGCGTGCGTGCATGTGTGCATGTGTGCATGTGTGCATGTGTGCATGTGTGCATGTGTGCATGTGTGCATGTGTGCATGTGTGCATGTGTGCATGTGTGCATGTGTTTTGGTTGGGTTTGGTTGTTTTCTTGTTTGGCTTCTCTGTATTCCTCCTTGCTGACTTTTTTTTTCCAGTAATTTTAACTCTTGTATTTTGCAGGGCCCATGCTATGCAGGCTGTGCCTAGGCAGGCCTTCCTCTTCTCCCTCTAGGGACTGGACAGAAAGCAAGGCCTGGAGAAGCCAGCTCAGGTGTCTTGATGTCTGGTTCTGGACACAGCAGACACATTCGCAGTGGACTGTCAGCAGACACTGGGGATCCTCTGACTGACGAAGAATTTTAACTTCTGTGGCCTCAGTGTTACTAAGCTGTATAGAAACCAGCTCCCCTGCTTTGGCAGTATCTCCCCTGAGCATGGAAGGCACAGAGTTAAATGGGCCCATGATGTCCCCAACAGGCTCTGGTCCCAGGTCTCTGTAACAGCCTCTCCCTCTGCCTGTCTGTCTCTATAGCTCTGTGAGCTAGGACTTCCAGTCCAGTTTTGGTTTGTTAGTTTGTTTTCACAACATCCATACATGGCCAAATAGTCTCACTACAGCTACGGAACCTGGGGCAGAGGTTCGATGGGGTTCTAATTGCTACTCAGACATTACCTAGTCAACCGGTGACCCAGTGAAGAATTACACACAGATGTCCCAAAGAAAGAACTTCTGTCAATCCCATCTCCCATGGGTGGGGACATAAGGACACCCTCACACAGCATGGTCAGCTCCCCCCCCCTTGTTTGATGACTGCCAATACTGAGGCCATCTAAATGTATTCAGAGGTTAATCCTGCAGCTAGAGGCATGGGGATGGGAGCTTCCCAACCCATGTTTTCCTGAGTCGGCCCTGAAGATACTCCACTGTAGCTCAGTCAGGGCCTTTCTGGTCAGCTAGCTGGCCTGGCAGCCTTGTGCTCTAGCCGACTTTAATTGTTTATTTTCCAGCCTTGCTTATGACTCAATAAAATCCATAACTCTGATAGCTCCCATCTCTCCCGGTTGCACCCCCACCCCCAATCCCTGCCTCTCCCTCTCTCCCGGGAGGACAAGGCTCTCCTCTCTATAGAAACCACTTGCTAAGCTGCATCACTGACACGCGTCACCCTCAGTAAATGACTCTCCAGGACAGGAAGCTGCCAGTTAAGTGTGAGCCTTGGGTACAGCCCGGACAGCTGGCCTCTTAGCAGAGGCTCCAAATAGCCTCACTGGAGTGGCAAGTCTACCCCAGTGTCAGCACAAGGCAGGCAGGGTGCTGAGCCTGGAGGTGGGGGGGCCTCAGACGCGGTGAGGTCTTGGGTGAGTTTTGAACCTCTCTGGCTACCACCTTTATCTCTAGAGCACAGGGAGTAGACAGGGTATCGGTGTCTCCAACTGTTTATTCATTTATTTAGTTTTTCATCCAATGGCCTCCTTTCGCCCTCTTCCCCCTCCCCCCTTATAAAGAAAAAAAATTGGAGACAGGGTCTCACTATCTAGCCTTGGCTGGCTTGGAAATGGCTATGTAGACCAGGCCAGCCTTGAACTCAGAGATCTGTCTGCTCCTGCCTCTTAGGTGCTAAAATTAAAGGAAACATACATTATTATTATTATTATCATTATCATTATTATTAATTTTTAAATTTTATTTATTTATTTTTTGTTTTCAAGATAGAGTCTCATGTGTCCCACGCTGGACTTAAATTTGGTCATAGCCCAGGATGACTTCTGAGTTTCTGGTCTTTCTGCATCTGCCTTCTGAGTGCTGAGAGCATGGCACAAGTGCCACCGTATTGTTTTATGTGGTACCGAGGATTAAACTTAGGGCTTCGTAACTGCTAGGTAAGAACTCTATCGGCTGAGCTATACCCAAGCCCCAGAAATATGCAAGTAAAAAACGTAAACAGGTCCCTAGTGTCATGAAACACAAGGCGGGGTGTGTGTGTGTGTGTGTGTGTGACCTTTGGTGGGCCCATGCCAAGGCGTGCCCCCTGAATGATTACACTGAGCATCAGGCCTGGTGTAAAAGAGGTTTATTTGGGGAGGGGAGAAGAGTGAGGATCTGGGGAAGGGGTAGAGGAGTGTAGATCCGAGAAGACAGGAACAAAGTCATGAGGGCAGAGAAAGAGAGAGGGAAAGAGAGAGAGAGAAAGAGAGAGAGAGAGAGAGAGAGAGAGAGAGAGAGAGAGAGAGAGATGATTTGCACTGACGACAGAAACTGAGGGCAAGGAGAAATCTGGGAATGGCTGGAGGCCCTTTTACCACAGCACGCACCTGGTGTACCTGGCGCACCTGTCGGTGGCAGTAGGTGACAGCATAAGCAGTTGCTAGGTCTCTGAGGGCAGACCAGCGAAATCACCTGTGTGCTACCACCTAGTCCATGAAAATTCAAACAGAACTTCCTGGTTAGGGTGCGAGCCAAAAGTGTAGCATTCCCCTAGATAGGCCCATGTCTCTTGTTTTCGTTCCAATTGGAATCATCTAGCAGGCTTAGAAGCTTCTAGAAGGCGAAAACTGGAGATTTTGCACTGTTGCCTCCCACACTAAGAGCCTGCCGGGCCTGTGATTTGCATGTTTAAGGCTTAAAGAGAAGAGGGAAGAAGGGAAGGGAGGAGGGAGAGGGATGAAGGGAGGGCAATGTGCATGAACCCACATCTGTCTTCTCTCTCCCTTCTTGCTTGGACCTAGGAGGGAGCCAGACCGGCTCCTCCCCAGACCCTGCCAGCAACTCATTTGTTCCCATCCTCCAGGAAGCTAAGCCTGTGGTCTCAAGCGTGGGGGGGGTTGAAGGCTTCTAAGTTGTTCCTGGGAGTTCTTCCAGTGCAGGAAGTGGGCAGCCCCCTCTGTACACAGATCCACAACCCCCTTGCCCATGGGTCATCAGTGGTCGATGGTGACGTTTCCAGGATACAGATCCACTTAGAAGCAAGGCTGCATTTGGTGCCCCACTCCGTCACCATGCACTTCCTCAAACTGTGGTCAATGCATCAACGGCCATAAGTATCTGGTAAGATCTGTGCGTCTTTGACGCCGGGCTCTTATGCTCAAAGCAGAGGAGATGCTGGCCCTGGCACCTTAGTCTTGGGCAGCCTGATCCTCCTCTCTCTGTCCAGGGTTCTCCCCAAGTGCCCAAGGACAGCAGCTGCGTGCTGGCTAGAGCCCACATCTGGAAATCATCCTCTTCATTCAATTAGTGGCTGTCTCCCAAGCCCCTGCTCCCTTGATCTTCCAAAGCCCTATCCTTGCTGCTAACAAGGGTTTTTAATTTGTTCGTTACATTCCTTCCCATTAGGCCTCCCGGCCTCTGCCCACCCTGGACCAGGTTGGGAGCGGGGGAGCCTCAGGGCCCAAGCTCTGAGTTGTCGTACTCAGGGTACCCAGGACCTCTCTAGGGCAGCCTCCTCACGAGCTCTGCTCATCACTCAGCATCTTTCCTGACACCTTTGAGGATGCCTGGGAGATGGTCTGGGGACAGGGCGTCAGGCTCCCCTGCCAGCTCCTCTTCTTTCTGTGACAGGCTCTGTGGCCACACAATCAATGCAGACAACTCGATCTGGCATCAAGGCCCCGTGTAAACCGCAACCCATCAAGAGGCATTTATTGTCCTGAAAACAAACAGTCCCCTCCCCCAGGCCAGCCAGTCCCATCTCCACTCCCACTTGGGTACCCTTCTTCTGTCCTTGGAGCAGCTCAGACTGACTAATCCCGGCATCCCTTCCTTTGCATTCCGGCCTCTGCCAAGGCCAGACTTGGGTCCACGGTGGGATGGAAAGCAGGATGCCAGGGGTCGGTCTGTCTTAGTGAAGAGAGCTTAACTGAGAGGACTCCTGGGTAAGTGTGCTGCGTTGGATAAAATTTGCCCCAAATTAATGTCCGTGTAAAAGATCAGCATGTGACCTCATTTGGACTTATGGTCATCCCGGGTAGGGGGCATCCTTAGAGAACAGAGGTATCCCTGGGGGTCCACGTGGAAGCTGTGTAGCTGGCCTATTAACTTTCTTATCCTCTATGGGTCCTAATGTGCCTCCTTATTATAGGGGAGCTGTTAAAATAAGGTCAAGGGTGGGCTTTCCTAGGGGGATGGGTGGACTTTCATGAAATGATAGTGTCATAGAGACAGAAATAGAGAGGCTAAGACAGCCGGAGGCACAATGCCAACAAATGGCCCCCGCTGGCCTCCCAAGGGAGCCCACATCGTCCATATCTATTTTGGACTCCTGGCCTTCAGCACTGCCTCAAGATACCTGGTTTATTCCACTCGGATGAGGCGGCAGACTGTGCAGATTTGGGAAACTGAGGCTGGGAATTTGCAATACAATTATCACAATCACAAACACGGGCCGCTAATGGCTGTGAGGCTGGACTTTGAGCCTCTGCCTTCCAAGAATTTCTTGGGAGGCCCAGTGCCCACAAAGCATAGCAATTCTGCACAGCAGGCAGGCTCTCAGCCTGGAAGGAGGCTGGGCCTAAGGAGCAGAGCCCACTCCCCACCCCGGTCTCCTCAGAGCCACACACCACACGCTCCTTAGATCCACGAAGCCCCCAAGAACGCTCATCTCGAAGTATCTAGGAATCCTCAGTAGTTAGCAGGATGGCAGTTGCCTGGTAGGTGTTAATTAATGACTTTGTGGATGGAAGAAACCTATCCAAGTTTTTACCGGCTCCTGTGCATAGCTTCGTGTCTCAGATGTCACGTGGACATGGAGTTGGATGGCTTCTTCCACTACGCTTAGTCTCAAAAACTGTAAGAAACCCACACAAGGAACCCTCTGTTGGGGCTGGCACACCCATGGGCAGGATGTTAGTTTAAAGCAGGGTTTCTCCACCCCAGTACTGCTGGCAACATGGCCTGGAGTTTAGACCACAGTCTGCTGCAGGGCTGCCCTGTGTCCTACAGGATCTTCCCAGAATCCTTGGCCTTTACTCACTTCATGCAGGGAGTACTCAATGCTCCTCCCCAAGATGTGACACCCCAGAGTGTCTGGGGGTCTTCTGGGGGTGCAGAATGAACACAAATTCCAGGCTGTTCCCCAAAAGTCCGGAGTTATCTGGACATGGGCTTGGAGGAGCAGGGTGTACTCTGGGTCAAGGAGCCATCGCTTTCCACCATTAGTGAGCTGCCCTACCAACAGAGCTCCCTGTCTGAGGGTTCCGGGCACAGGCTAGACCACTATGAATGAAGCAGACAGAGACGTCTAGCTTTAGATGGAAGATTCATACTAAGTAACTATGCTCTGTCTGGAAGATTCCCTGGTGTGAACACATTGATGATGATGATGATGATGGAAGGTAGGACATCTGCCTCTCCAGAAGTCATAGCTACTCACGAGTCTAAAGAGAGCTAACGGTCTGCGGTGAAGGTGACCATGATACCACAGGAGGCAGCACAGTCTTCCCAGGAGAAGGAATCATGGGTCCCTGCACTCTGAGACTTTGAACATGGCAGTGGTCACATGAATACCACAATCCTGCACTGGAGGCTTTTTTAATATACCTTCTCCTTAGAAGAGAGGAGTAGCCCCATTGTTAAAGCAGAGGACATCAAGGCCCAGAGAGATTACGAAAGTTCACACATCTTTGAGTGGTTCCTTCCACACAGACCCCCGAATACTCCCTGTTTCTCATGGTGTCCCCTACCTGGGCTGCTTCTTAAAAAGGCAGAAGCCAATGGTCATGAAGGTCCTCTCCAAGGGAGGCCCTGGGAGAGGACTCAGAGAATGTGGAGGGAGGAGGGAAGCCCATCTGGCAGGAGGACAATGGCTGTCTTAGAACCCAGGGCCAAATGGGCAGCACACCCCCTGGAGTCTGCCACACGTAGGGAACGCCCGCCGGGCAGCTCCTGGACACAGGCGCCAACATGCCAGCCTGCCTGGCCACAGAGTGTTTGTTTCTAGGGCGAGGCCAGGAGTGGTTTCCAGGTGGGGGTCGTGGAAACCCATGCTCACACACATGCTCTCTTGAGCTGCCCCCCTGCCCCCAGTCAGTCCTCAGAACAGAGCCCCATTCAGACTAGCTGAAGAGTCGACCTGCATAGCCAACAGTCATATCCCTTCCAGGAAGGATGGAGAAGTCATCTCCGGAGGTTTCGCAGCCAAGGCTACCATTGGCATCCCTAGAACCCTCCCCGGGAGTGGCAGGAAGTGGGCTAAGGCATCAGGACACCTCTGTTTGCACTGAGGGAATTCCAGCCTGCAACGCAGCATTGCCACTATGTACAACAGCTCAAAGGACCAACGGGCTGTGGGTTTAAAGGGACAGGTAGTGATTCTGGGACCTCACCATGGCTACCCTTTCTTCCCTGACAGAGTCCTGGAACTGAGGACAGCTGGCAACTCATCTCTAAACCCAGGAGACCTAACCAGGTCATTCAGCATGAGTGGTGCAGGAGAAATGGGGGGTTACCATTAGGGATTCAGCCCCAGCTCTAACAGGCAGGGTTCTCAGTAAGGTAAGAGGCATACGGGGGTAGAAATTGAGAAGACCACTTTGGGGTGCTGAAGATTTTGGGGTTCTCACTTGGTCTGGGCTCATCAGAGACATCTCAGCAGGAAGTTGACTGTGATAGTGACTTAAGCCATGGAGGAAGTATACTTGTGACACCCATAGTCATTGGACCACTGCAAGAAGAGGAGATTCTCAAGAGACAGAGGAGAGTTAACTGGCAAAAGGATGCTGGAAGACAGGAGTTTTGGGGGCAGGGTGGGCAAGAAGAGGAAGCACCTGAGGGGAGGGTGGGGAAGCCATTTGAGGAGCCACTAGAATTATGTATGTGGGGTTCACAGACCGCTTTGACCAACCCTTAAATGAAGGGCTTGGGTAAGTGGTGATGGCACTTCCGGGAAGCGTGTAGGAAAGATACCAGCTGTAGGAAAAAGGTGCTGATAGAAGAGAGATTGCATGGTGACAGCAGAGATCCTGGGGAGTCTAGGGTTTAGGGCCCAGGCAAAGGCCCAGGCTACAAGGCACATGAGTTGGTGTATGGGCTGGGTGGGTTGGACACAGGCTCCCTGAAGGGCTGCTTTGGACCATGGAAGACGGGAGCAGACATGGGGAAGGAGAGGCTGTCTGGAGGGTGGAGGAGAGGAGACCCCTTTAGGGAAGGTTCATCACTAATAGTTTGTAACCCTCATTTTGGATTTTCCTATGGGTTGGCTTGATAAGGCCCCGCGGAAGTCTTCTCCGTTATACAGCGCCACACTAACTGTGTCCGTCAGTCACTTCACACATGAGCCAAGAGGTCACGTTCATCCCTACACCACTCGTCCTTCAACGCGTGCTCAGTATATCATGGTGATGACGTGCTCAGAGTGGATGGTCTGCTTGCCCATCTCTTCCCTCAACCTCTACGCTCCCCGCTCAGATTCTCTAAAGCCTGACAGAGCTAGAACCCTACTTCCTGCCAGTCCGGCGAGACCACAGACAACTGTGGACTTGCTTTTCTCCTTCCCGAGGTTTAAGAAAAATAAGAAAACAATCTACTCAGACCAAACAAAGCAAATGAGGTGGCCTCGTTGGAGGGCTGATGAGATCCAATTAGCAGAGATGAGGACTGTGTGGCTTTCCAAGCACAAACATCTTATTTATTTGTGGGGTGCTCGTCAGGGGGTGGCACGGCGAGCATGCTTCTTGTTATTACTTTTTTTCATGCCTCAGCTAACACGGATGGACCTTCCCGGGAAAGCCTGCAGTTCTTAGAGGCTGTAACGGGTTCAGGGAGCTGGACTGGCAGCCCCCAATCCCCAGGAGACCTGGACAGGTAGAGACTGGGTAGGCTGTGAGAAAACATCACCGGGGGTGGGTGGCATGGGTAAAAAAAAATAGCAATAGCTACACCATGCTCGTGCTCGTTCTGTACTGGGCTCTGTCTGAGGTGCTCCATTCACGCTCTCTCTCAACCACTGTATGGTCAGATGTCAGGGTCCACCGGGCATCTGGGGATGCTTGGGGAGGTGGTGTCAGCTGACCCAAGTGGCTTGACTGGTGAATGGTGACACTGGTTTCTGGCCACAGATCTCCCCTTAGAGTCATGCAAGGTACCTTCTTGGATCACCCATATGACCCTGTATCCCGGGAGGGGAAAGGAAAAGCCAGCGAGTTAGGAGTAGACGCCATGAGAGGTACCCAGGTTCGGGTTCTGAGTAGGAGCTGGTGGAAGGGTCCTACTGTGGGCTCAAATCCATTTTCTAAGTGCCAGGTGGAAGGGCAGGGGACTGGTTGGTGTCAATGGAAGCTCTCCAGTATTTGAGGCTCGAGCCAGACTTTGTAGGTAGCCAGGCAGCTGAGGGGGATGGCTCCTGCATGTCGTATCCACTGAGCACTCTTTCTGGGAGTGACCTCTTTTCCCAACACTTAGTTCCTTAAAACTTTTTATGTTTATGGGAGTTTTGTGTGCATGTGTGTCTGTACATGTGTGTGCAGTGCCCTTGGAGCCTAGGAGGTCATGGGGTCCACTGGAACTGGAGTTATAGATGGTGGTGAGCGGCCATGTGGGTGCTAAGAACGGAGGCTGGGTCCTCTGAAAGAGCAGCCAGTGCTCTTAACCTTTGAGTCCTCTCATCCATCTCTACCTTCACACTCTTTAAGAGATGAGAGGTGTCCCACAGAAGAGGCAATGACTGATTCAAGTGCCAAAGAACGGGAGGGGATGCTAAGTAGCCAAGAGGGCTCCACAGAACCATCTAGAACTTCAAAAGGAAAGAGGTGTCTGCAACAGGATGGCCTTGATGGGAATGGCCACAGGGGAAAAAGGGCTGAGGGGCCACAGCTGAGACCTATACTTCCATTAGTCTGGGCAATGGCCACTGTGACAAAATGCCCGAGGCAGCAAACTTGTGAGGGAGAAAGGTTTATCGTGGCTCATATATTTAGAAGTTTCAGGTGACAGTCACTTGACCTTGCTGCTTCGAGCCTGGGGCTGCACAGATCATGGTGGCAGCATGGGGTGCTATCCAGGAAGCAGAAAAGAGGAAGGAGCTAGGGTCTTGGTGTCCCCTTCAATGTCCCCTAGGATATACCTCTAATGACGTAACCTCCTTGCATCAGTCCCTGCTTCTTAAAGGTCCTACCACCTTCCAGGGTTACCATGTTCCACTAGTGGCCAAGCCTTTAACGCGTAAGTCTTGGAGGGAACATTCTACATCCTTACTTTAACACTGCTTTAACAGTTAACTGACCCCCTCCTCATGCGGAAGCCATCAATTTATTCATTCAACAAACCTGCATTTCCCAGGCACTGATCTGGACATTAGGGACCCTTCAGTGGACCTCTCGCTGAGACCAAGGGGGTTCTAGCTGCCCTCTGGGAGTTAGTCTGGTAGAGCGTGGGAAGGATCACCAATATGGAAGATAAACAGACGAGTGATGTAAAGTACTAGAGGGTAGGTAGTGTGTGCTGTGAAGAGTGTGAAAGCGTCAGGGTCTAGGGCACAGGCAGAGGCACCGGGCACAGGCAGAGGCTCTAGAGTATGGCCACATATCAGTGTGGAGCTTAGAAGAGGTCATGTGGCTAGACATCGAGGCGTGAGGCAGAGGCTCAGAGAAGCAACCGTGGTTAATAGCTTAGGGCCTCATAAGCTTTGGCTTTTACTCTAGGCCACCCCAAAATTATCTCATCGCTACTTTGTAGCTGGATTTTTGCCTACTTTTATGAATCGTAATTTAATATAGCTGTGTTTCCTGATGGCTTCAGGTGACCCCTGTGGAAGAGTCACTTGACCCCCGAAGGCATTGTGAACCACAGGTTGAGAACCACTGCCCTAGAGGCTTCCGCCGTGAGCCTGGGGAACACAAGTTCTAGTTTTGGTTTGGTAATTTTAGAATAGTGTGGCTCTGTTGGTAGGAAGCCCCAAATTAGGTCCACGGAACTGCATAAAAACCAGCGTGGCTGCACACACCTATAATCCCAGTGCTTCAGAGGTAGAGGCAGAAAGGTCAGATGTTCAGGGTCATCGTCCACTACGTGATGAGTTTGAGATCAGCACGAGCTACATGAGACTATGACTCAAACAAACAAACAAACAAACAAACAAACAAACAAGAAACCCACACAAGCCAACACTCAAACCAGGACAGTTTCAGACCTCACCCCAGCAGATTCAGGGTGAAGGCTCCCTGCCCCCATCACCCAGTGTCCTGTGTTAATACCTTGTCTACTGCCGTCCACACGTAACAACTAGGGAACCAACAACGGTCTGTTATATCCCATCCATCCATCCATTACACACCATGTACATCAGATGTCCCCAGCTTCCCCGTGGTCTCCTGTCACCTCCTACCTGCCACCCAGAACCCCACGCTCACATGTTATATCTCTCTGATTCCCCCACACAGGCCATTCCTCAGGCAAGTCTAGTCTGTGATGACCTTGGACCTTCTGAGTTGTAACAGATTTGCTATCATGCGTCATGTGCCTTAGTTTGGGGATTTTGCAGGGGCTGGGGTATAGAAAACCCGGATGTAAAGTACTCTGTTATGTCCCAGAAGGGGACACAAAGTCCTTGTGACTCGTCACAGATGACATTAAACCTTGACCACTGGTGAGATAGGATTGGCTAGGTTTCTGTACTGTCAAGGTGCGTGGCCGAACTCCCTTCCCATATGGTGTACTTATTTAGAAACTAATGCACGACTGCAGGCCACACTCTGAGAGGAGAGCTGCTTCTTCTTAAGAAGCAGTCACGGCAGCAGCTCAGGATCAGACACTGCTGCCTGGCATCTGGAGGCAGCAAGACAGGGTGCTGAATTCCATGTGGGACATTGGCACATCCCTGTCTACTGGATGATTCCATTGGTTGCTTGCAGGACAGAGAGGGTGAAGCAGCCAAGGATACCGTAAAGTTCTGGCTTTGGACACACATGCCGTCACATCACCCTCTACAAAGCTGAGAAGGCCTAGGGAAGAGACTGTCTCTCAGGACAAGTGGGAACTTAGATTAGGCTGGGGCAGTGTGGCCACCCTTTGTGAACAGCAAATTGGATGAGTATATCCAGAGTTTGACAACTGGGTCTAGGAGAGAGGGATGTTGGTAGAAGCCCTGGGCACTGGAGATCACCAAGGAGATATGGAAAGAGGAGAGAGCCAAATGGGGCCCCAGGATGCTGTGACATCAGAATTTGGACATCTAGAGAAGCCAGTGAGGGAGGTGCCAAAGAAAGGGTAGGCTATGCAAGGAGAAGACAGTTAAGGGCTGAGCACCAACTCCACAGGGACAGCTTGGTGAGGAGTCTAAGCCTGAGGTAGGACCACAAGAAGGAGGGAAGAGGGAAGCAGGGACAGGAGAAATCACAGCTTCTTTCTAAAGACGAAAGTTCTGTGCTATAAAAGCAGCAAAGACATACAGGGCAGGGAGGTGAGAAAGAGAGGGCAGGAGCCAACTAGAAGTATCCTGAGATTAGAGAAGCCACAAAACTCAATTCTACTAATGGGAGTGAGTACACAGAGGTGACTGTTCTTAGTAATGTGTGTGACAGCGTACCAAGGCTGCTTCACACCTCAAAGCAGGCGAGCATGGGAAGGAAGCATGGAATGGTAGGACCAAGGTTGGGCTGTCTATAAGACTCCCCTGGATGGCTCCAGAACCTCCTGGGTACATACAAGGTTCCCCACCAAGAGGCAACCATGAGAGCAATCCAGCAAGGCTTGAGTTGAGCAGCGAGAGCTCTTGAGAAGGCTGCAAGGGAAACCTACCAAGATAGAGGGTTCCCTGAATCCTTGCACATTCCCCTGGCCCTACCAGCCCTGAGAAGAAAGGAAAAGACAACGTCTTCCCTCCTCATGGCCTCTGGGAAGTACTTTAAAAAACTTAAGTGCTCTGCCCCAAGGGCTCCAGAGGCCAGCCTCGAAACTCCCTGTGGTTATATCCTAAACGTTGTGCGTTCTTAAGTGTGCTCATGTGTTTCTGAGGGAAGGAGCCAAAGGTGTCTGAGGATACAGAGCCCTCAGAAGACGAAGAGGGACCTGCCAGCCACTGAGGGTACACCAACACAGTGTGGTCCCCTACTTCCAATATGGAAGCTTCCAGCCCCATCCCAGATACCGCAGAAAAAGGGGGACTACTCAACCAGCCATGCTGTCACCACCCTGGATTTTTGTCCCATCCCACGTCCCAAGAGGCTGCCCATCTCAAGGACGGCGTGCATGACTCTCTGTATCTGGGTCACTGTCTAGGCGTCTGACTCACGGGGCTGCTTCAGTGCTGTTGGGATGCAGAGCGTGAGAAGAGCAGTCGCATTTGCTGATCTCCTCAAAGCAGCTGAGTGAGAGGCTGGGCCTGCACATGGCCTGTGTACAACTGGCGGGTGGGTGTGTTTGTGTACAGTGGCATGCGTCCAAAAGGCTGAGCACATGCCTTTGTGTGTGCACATGTGTTCATGTATATGCAGAGGTATGTGTCTGGTGTGTCGGAGGGAGGGGCAAGTGCACACGAGCGGTGGATGTACCTGGGTGAAGAAAGACAGAAACATGGAAGGCGACAGAGTGACACTTGTTCCACCTTTCAACTTCATGGGCATGAGTTTTTTTTTTCCTTGGGAGAAAAGAGGAGGATTTGTGAGAAACACGGTACAACTTTTCAAAGGACATGGAACTGGCTCCCAGTCCTGTGTCTTCTCTGTGGAATATGAGGCACTGACTGCCCTGCCAGACAGGGGCCCACTGACATTATTTGAGAGATACCCACGTCCCAAGAGCTCAGAAAGGCTAAGTTACAGTCCCAGCTCACAAGTTCTGAGGGACATAAATGGCTGGCTTTCTCCTAGGGGAAGGTAGGAGATTCAGGTTAGCACCCACTCTGTCATTCAATGCTGTGACATTCCTGAGGGAATCCCCACTCCCTGGAAAAAAAATTATCATATAGGAGTGTTGCAGTAAATTCCCCAACCCAAATAAACCGTGCAATGAAAACACAGCTCAAATATGAGCTGTGCACCCAGACTGGGCAGATCCACCACTGTACTACTCTATTCCCAGCTGAGATCCCCGATAACTTGCGGTTTCTCCAAGCCACGTGCTTCAGCTCCATCTTCCTCCCACCACCTCCTCCTCTTTCTCCTCTCTCTCCCTCTCCTCCGACTTTCAGCTTCACCTTCCCTCCCCCTGCCCAATCACTGGCTCTGGCCTTTATTTTACAAGTTAAACCGGGGAGAAGGTTCAGGTGAAGTCACCTGAGTGTGTGATTTACTCCTTGTCCAAGGCAGCCTCTCTTGGGGAAGCGTAATTAGCATCAAAATACAAACAGCACCAGGGCAACCCACGTAGGAGGGCCCAGTCTATCTCAGAACCCAGGGCTTTCCTAAGAGGACCATGGTGGAGCCAAAATCCTCTCCGTAGCTTGGCCAGAGTCTACTATGACCGGGGACCCTCCTCAGGACCTCTTCGAGCTGTTTCCTGTGACTACCCTGCTGGATAACAGGAGCCCTGGGACAGTGTAGAAGAGAAGCCCAACACAGTCCTAGTCCGAGTTTGATGTTCTCTGCTCACAGGGTTAGTAGAACATGCACCACGGAGAAAGAGGTACAATAAGATCTGTCATTACAAGACTGAGTTACTACAGCTCCTAGACGTGTAGATGTGGCACCTTACAAATGACCCCTGACTCCCTCACCTGACCCCTGACCCCTGACCCCCTGACCCCTTCACTTTTGCTCGATTTTGATTCTTTCATGGAAAGAGTCACAAGGGTACATACCATATCACATGATTCAATTAAGAATGTTTCCTGTTCCCTTAGCTCTCAAGAATCCATCCAGACTACCTACACCCGTGCCCTCAGGACCGGGTCCTTGCCAACTCCGCTTTCCTGTCCCTTTAGCTAACATCCTGGGATATGCTACCAGAGGCCAGGGACAGAGAGAGCTGTCTTCCAGCTTTGGGTGGGCTCAGATGGCTTCTAGGGCTGGACCCGTGTGGGAAGAAAGAACAGGATCCTCCTCTCCACGTGCTGCTGGTCACAGAGAGTTTAAGTACCGAAGACACCTCCCCCATCTCAGGAGGGAGCCCACATTACCCATCAGCCACCAGGGAAGGCTCCCCACAGTACAGTTGTGAATTAAACATGCAGCCTAATGAGTTGATTTTATTAGTTTGCAAACGCATTGAGAACTCGTTATCAAAATAAACATCAATTCCTTTCACCCCCGCGCAGCCTCTTCAAGCGAGGGAGGGAAGATAAACACAAAAATACACGGCGGCCAGCCGTGACCTGGATGCGTGCGGGCTACCAGCGAGATCACAAGGTCCCATAATCCCTCACTGTTTCACGGGACCCTGTTGGGGTTGAGGGCGGAGGAGGCCAAGAATGGGTCTTTGGCAAACCATGGCAGGGTCAGTGATGGTAGGACGACCCTACCTCTCTGGTTCAGGCCACTTTACTTCAGCCTGGTCCTTGTAGGGTATGGAAGTATGAGCCAAAGGAGAGGATGCATAAACACAGCAGACAAACAGCAATGATGTCAACAATACAACAATACAACAACAATAACAACAACACCAACAGCAAACAATAGCATTCTGGCATCTCAATATGCAGCAGCTCAGGGCTGTGCACCAGGACTATTTTGTGGGCAAAGTGATGTCACCTTATAGAGACATGCTGAGCTTGCCTGTCATGCTGGGGAGCAGGGGATACAGGGCAGCTGGCCTCAGGGGTTTGTTAGTCAGGTCCCTGCAGAGTTGAGTGAAGGAGGGCTAACCGTGGTACAAGTCTGCAAAGACTCCTTAATCCCGGGGCCAGGCAGGGGACAGGAAGATGGACAAGGTGACCTTTGCAGGAGCCAGGGCTCTCTGTGGCTCCACGTCTGGTCTCCCTGGAGACACCAATGGCGGCCGCTCTCTGTACTGTCCCTCCCCTCCCCCACTCTCCAGGTCCCTGGCCCCAGGCCCCAGTGGGAGGGAGGGTTCCAGGCTGGCAGAATCATCCGGGAAGCTGGTCGGACAGGGACAGTATTGTCACGCTCCGCAGTCATTGCTGTCTTTGGAAAGGTTGTTCTAATCCCATTTCATCCGCTTTCCATGGCTGTCAGCTGTTTGCAGGCGAGGGGAGGCCGGTGTCTGAAACCGGAGCTATTGTGCGGTCCCTCCTCCCACATGTGCTCATCCATCCATCATGTTGTCCTGGACCCCTTTGTTGGCTGGCCAGGCCCCTGCCAGTGGCATCTCGCCGCCCCCCCCAGCTGCCCCACCTTCCCTTCTATTTTGGGCTACAGCAGGCCAGGCCTGGGATGCATCAGCCAAGTCCCCTGGGAGGAAGAGAGGAGGAGAGGAGGGGTAGGGCGAGGGATGGGGCCTCTTAGATGCCACCGGGAAAGACTTAACTAAGATCCGGAGGCTTGCAAACCACAGAAGAGGTAAGGAGTGTCTTGGAGATTAAAAGACTCTGTGCACACACCCCGCAATGCACAGTTCAGTCCAGACAGGTACTCAGAGTGCACCACATGCCTGCCAGGGGCTCCTGGAGAACCTGGAACCCACTTTTAATACTTGGTTGGCCAGAGAGTCCTAGCAGTTAAAAAATAACAGAAGAAAAAGGGGCGGGGGGGGGCGCAACTCAATTGGTAGAGCGCTCACCCGGCATGGATCTGGGTCCAACCCCCAGCACCTTAGAAAGAGGCAAGGCCACACAGGCCTGCAATTTCAGTGACCCAGAGGTGGAGGCAGATGACCGGGGTTTAAGATAATCCCTGGCTACACAGTGAGTTTGAGAGGAGTCTGAGCTACATGAGACCCTGTCTCAAAAAGGAGTAGAGGAGGAGGAGGAGGAAGAGGAGGAGGAAGAGGAAGAAGAGGATGAGGAAGTAGATGAAGAGGAGAAGGAAGAGGAGGAAGAAGAGGAGGAGGAAGGGGAGAGGAGGGGGAGAAGAAAAGGAAGAGGAGGAGGAAAGGGAGGAGTAAGATGATGAGGAAATGGATGAAGAGGAGGAGGAAGAAGAGGAGGAGAAAGAGAAAGAGGAAGAAGAAGAGAAAGAGGAGGGGCAGAGGAGGAAGAGGAGGAAGGGGAGAGGAGGAGGAAGAGGAAGAAGAGAAGGAGGGGGCAGAGGAGGAGGAGGAGGAAGGGGAGAAGGAGGGAGAGAATAAGATGAGCAAACCCACTGCCCCATCTCTTGGTGAGCAAGGCATAGATAACTCTCAGCCCACGCAGCCTCTTCTGGTCTTTGCCCTCTTCAGAGTCTCCCCCTGCCCCGCTTGCACTTACTGCACTAATTTATGTCCCCAGGTTGACTTTTCTGGTCTTGGCACTGCTTTGGGCCCTCCCAGCCTTTTCTTTGCTCAGTCTGGAGTGTCTTCCATTCCCCAGCAGGCCTGTGCCTAGCTATGTGGCTTCACAGGACAGCCCAGAGAGACACTCGAGCAGACCGCACGCCTGCCCAGGGCTTCCTAAACACTTGGAGCCCACTTTTCCCACTGCGTCAGCCATCCTGGGTTTTCCTAGTATCACCTGCCCCCCTCCCCACTAGACTGCACTGTCAGCCTAGGCTGGGCTGGAGGTCAGGACTGAGAGAAGACGTCATCGGCATCTTTAAAAGAGAGCTCACAACGGCCGCTCCTCAGTTGCTGCACGCGTCGCCCCTGGTGTGGAATAACTGTTCCCCAAGTACTGGCGTTCTGTTGCTATTATCATCGCTGGGCTTGATTGTATTTTCCAGCCCCGTGAACCGTACCAGAGCACAACAAGCCTGTGTCTGGTGTCAGTGCTAGTCTCGATGTGGGATTGTGTTTTAGGGTCTGGGGGGAAGACAGAGCAGGGAGCAGCCTTAACATCTCTAGCTTTTCCACCCACCCAATTTTGCTGCTGCCGCCGCTGCCACCACCGCCACGGCTGCCGCCCACCGCCGCCGTATCCCAGGCTTCATTGTGAATACGCTGCTCTTTCCCTTTACCTATGGTAACACTTTCCCCAGTCCAAAAATAGTGCGTGGAAAATTCCAGAAATAGTTCATAAGTTTTAAATAACTTTTACATAGAATACGTTATTGAACTACTGGGTTCCCTTTGTTCCTAATACCGGATTAATATGCCTAAGTTATAAGTTAAACCATCCCGGGTGAAGAGGCATAGGGACTAAGGCCTACGCAGGACTGGGTGTTGTCTGCCAAGGGCCTTACAGCTAAGGGTGACGACTGTAATTTACCTGAGACCCCTAAACTTGCTCCCAGCAGAACGGAGCCCAGGTGCAGTGCACTGCCCTCCAACCAGTACAGAACCTAACCCTCTTGTGAGGCTCTGGGGGTTCAGAGCTCTGTGCGTAGCGCCTGGAGAACGTCTCAGATGAGGCCGCATATTGTCTCTGCTCACTGGAAATGATGGAGACCCAGACACTGTCCTACGCTCTAGGGTGTGTCCTGTTCACCACAAACTTGACGGTCTGCCAGAGTGGACACATCACCCAGTTTCTGGAATTGGTACCTCCTCTTCCCCCAGAATGCCGTGTGGATGCTCCTGGGCAAACTGACCTCAGGGTGCTGCCTGTTCAGCCTGCCTTTAGCTGCCCCAGGATTCCAGGCTTCCTCACTTCCCTATCCTTTCCTTTCCTCTCTGGAGCTCCTCAGTTCTCCCCAACAGGAGCCACAAAGCTTCAGCAATCCCAGACCAGAACGCTATGCCCATTCAGACTCATGGTGGACATTCTAGGAGGTAGAAGCAGGCTGACCCCAGGCCTTCTGGGTTATCTCTGTACTCTTAGATCCTAAGCATGTATTCTTTATTGGTATAGCTTGCTTCGCTTTGCTCTCTCCCCATGAATTGAGGCATTTCTGGAATAATGGCACTTTCACCCAGGCTCTTGAGACTGGGGACAAGGAATATTCTGAGTTGCTAAGTAAGGCAAATGTTAAGAGCCTGTTGCACGAGCTACAGAGAAGTCAGAGCTCCACTGGCCAGGCCTAGGACAGTGCCTGAGGGATAGGGTAGGTTCCTTTTCCAGAACTGCAATAGGATACCTCCGAAAAGATGGGACTCCAGGGCTCAGGGCCCAGTGGGACAGCTGGGAATGGAGGGGGAGGGAGGGCGGGTGAGCAGAGAAGCCATTCTCCCTAGGAAGCTAGGGAGGAAGGGAGGCAGCATGGGAGTTAGGATTTTCACATGCCTACGCCTGGCAGCCTGGCCTGGGGGGAGGCAGTTGGCAGTATTTACTGAATGAATAGAGGAACAAATGACTGGGAGGGAGAGCAGCTTGTGGGCGAGAGGGCTGGCCTCTGTGAGATGAGGAAGGGCGCAACAGAGAGGCATGAGTGTGTGTGCTCGCACATGCGTGTGCTTGTACATGTGTGTGCGTGAACATGTGTGTGTGTGTGTGGGCGCACATGTGTGTGTGTGTGTTTACACGTGGAGGCCAGAGGTCAACCTCAGATGCAATTTCTCTGGTGTATCCACTTTTGAAAACAGGGTCTTTCGTTGGTCTGGAACTCTGTCCGTCCATCTGTATGTCCCCAGCACTAGGCGTGTGTACCACAGCACCAAGACTTTTTAATGCAGTTTCTGGGGGGATTGAACTGGAGTCGTCACAGCAAGCACTTTTTCAGCTCTGGATGGACTTTACGATCCGTGCTGTCTCTCTAGCCTGAACTCTCTGGGGAGTTCTGAGATGCAACAATCAATCTTCCTTTCCTGGGGCCGTTTGAATATGGTCGTAGTCTAGGGCAGGGGGAGACCCTGGCTGGTCTTAAAGCCCTGGTAATGTGATGAGAGGGGAGACTGTGCACGCCTGACCTATAGCCCTAACTCCTTGGGCTACAGAGTGTGCCCTGGCCCACAAATCCAGGCCTGGGTATCTAGGGCCTGTGCTATTTGCAGCTTTCTGAATGATGTTTCCAGCTCTCCTCCATGGCACCTCCCTCTCTGGGTGAATTAACTGGCTCTCCTGAAATCATAAATAATTAGTAAGCCCATCCCTGGTCCCACTTAACAGTTTATGTTTTCAAAGCACTTTATGCCCATTAACCAAAGACTCCTTGATCTACCTCCTGGAGAGAAGGATAAGGACCAGAGGGAGCCCAGGAGCCCTTGAGAGTCATCTCTTCCACTCCCCTGCATCAGGGAACTAGTAAAAACTGACAGAACCTAGCCAGTGAGGGGCCCTGGTTGGGAGTGTTTCAGGGTCACACTCAAAACCAAACAGAACAGAGGAGGTAGGGCCAGCCAAGCTGCTCTTATCAGGGTGGCCAGCAGTGGATAAGCCCAGGAGGGGCCTCAGAGGGTGAACCAGGAAGAGACCAGAAAAGTACACTGTGGGGGTTTACTTGAGGCACTTGGGAAAGACCAGCAACCAATAGACTGACCTCCTTACCTGCAAGTAGGGAAAACAGCAGTTTTGTAAGGAAAGCCCTTCATTAGCCCTACGGCAGTGCCCTTCTGACACTTAGGAATGTCCAGCTCAACTAGCACCCCTACCTTGGCCCGGCCACATTTCAAATGTTCCTTCTGGCTTGGAGCAGAATTGCCAAGGCGCCGTTCTGAGTGGAAAGGGAGAGATCAGTGGGTCTGTGGATTCACTCACCCACCGTCGCCTAAACGGACCCACATGGGTGTGCCAGACAAAAATCGCAGAGGGGCCATCAGTTGCTGTTTTGCTGTCAAGGACTCTCAGTATTCGGAGAGGAGCTACTGAAAGACTCTGTGTGATCAGGGCAAGGCTGAGAAACCAGCACACTGAACTCAAACCTCCCTGTGTGCTCTACAAGTTGCTGAGTCCCTGAGAGCAGAGGGGAGCGAGGGCACAGGCATAGGCACAGGCACAGGCACAGGTAAGTTCCGTGCCCTCCTCCACACTACCATTCTCACTATGAGCCACGGAAGTGATGGTGGACGAAAGCGGACAGACGGGTGGCGGCCAACTTTTGCATGACCGAGTGACACCCACACCAGTAACCATCCATAAACTCTGGACCAAATGCCAAAAGGTAACCGATGGACGGCACAAGCTGAAGCAGACCGTTACGGGAGCAACATTGTTCTCAGGTGTAGTTGGTCCAATGCTTTCACGACTTTAAACTTGAAGGCAGGATGATATCGGCACAGCCCAGAAAGCCACATTCGCAATGGGACAAATTTGTATTAGTGAGAACAGTGTAGCACCCACAGAGGGAAAGACAGAAAGCAACTGGCTCAAGCAGGAGTCCAGAAACCAAGCTCTACAACCACAGTGACTTATAACTGATGAGGTGGTCAAAGAATGGGGGATAAAGTCTCTTTAATAAGTGGGGTTTGTATACCTGGAAATGATACCCACAGTAAAGAGAAAAAGAACTGAGGAATTAACTCACAAAGGATCACACTGTCCAGAGTAGAAAAGGATCTTCCATGGATGAAAACATTCACAAGGCATAGGTCTGACTAGGCTTTAGTGCAGCCGTTCTCTCCTGTCGGCTGTAACCCCTTTGGAGGTCAAATGACCCCCTCACGGGGGTTGCCTATGACCATTGGGGAGCACAGATAGTTACATTAAGTTTCATGATGGTAGTGAAATCACAGGAAGTAGCAACAAAAATAACGTTACGGTTGGGGGTCACCACGTGAGGAACCGTGTTAAGGGTCACAGTGTTAGGGAGGCTGAGAACCACTGCATGTATGTACATGTGTGCATATGCACATATGTGTAGGCATGTGTGCATGTGCATATACATATGCATGTTTGTGTGTGTCTGTGAGTGTATGAGTATGTGTGTGTCTGTGAGTGTATGTGTATGTGTGTGTGTTTGTGTGTTTGTGTGTGTGTGTGTATGTGTGTGTGTGTGTGTGTGTGTGTTTACAATACGTGAAGAACTTAACAATGGCAAACCCTATGTACTGAGAGGAAAGGGCTGAGGCGGTGGCTCGGCTGTTAAAGTGATTGCCCTGCAAACAAGATGACTGGAGCTCAAATGGCCAGCATCCATGTAAACGCCCGGTGGGCAGAGCAGCACCTCTGTAATTCTCGCCTTAGAAGGTAGAAAGAGGGAGTCCCCAGAACAAGCTGGCTGGAAATACTGGCCATGTGGACAAATTCTGGGGCTTGATTGAGAGACCCTACCTCAAAGGATAAACCAGAAAGAGCAATGGAAGAAGATTCCCAACATCGTCAACCTCTGACTAACACACACACACACACACACACACTCACACACACACACATACACACACACATACATACACTCACAGACACACACATACACACAAACATGCATATGTATATGCACATGCACACATGCCTACACATATGTGCATATGAATACATGTATGCACATGCATGCACACACATACACATGCATAACATACACACATGCATACACATGTACCTTCACACAGAAAAGCATCCCATACACATGCATACATCAGCTTCTTACACATTAAAAAAGGATGACTAGAAATATCTCCAGAGAAGCCATTTAGATGTCCAACTAACAATCATGTTAAAAGTGGGAAAATCGTTGCTCATTGGGAAAATCGGACCATCAATCCACGCCTGTGACCTGGAAGCAGAAGTGTTTGAGGAAGAGGGGAAGCATCAGGAAAAGGGCAGAGGCACAAAGGAGAGCAGTGGGGAAGGAGGGTAGATTGATTCTTTTTAAGTCCATAAAATAATATTAAAAAATCAAACCCACTATGGGATACCACCACATACCCACCAGGAGCGTTACAGTCAAGTGGAAAACGGTTACGAGTTAGTGTGGAAATATAAAACTTTACACATTGCTGGCAAGGATGTAAAATTGTTCAGTAACTGGGGCCCGTGGTTAAAGCATGCACACAGCTCTTTCCAGAGGACCCGAATTCAGTTCCCAGCATCCACATCAGGTGGCTTATACCACTTGCAACTCCAACTCCGGGTGATCTGACGCCCTCTTCTGGCTTCTGTGGGTACTGCAGTCACATGGTACATACACATACACGTAGATACACAAGAGTACACATAATTTTACAAATTAAATAAAGTGCCTGTAAACTGTCCAGTGGATGTGGGAACAAGAGCTTGCTGGCTTTTCAAAAACAAAAATCAGATACAGAACTCTCATTGGATTTAGAAGTCACATTCCTAGGCGGATGTAACTAACAGAATTGGGACTGGACATTCAAATATATGCATTCAGAGCCTCACTTCTGACAGCAGCAAAAGGTCTTGAAAAGCTGCAAATTATTTACCAGATTTAGTGAAAGATATAAATATAAAGACCCAGGGGATGGTGGGGGGGGTGAGAAAACTTGGAGGGGAACGGTAGTTACCACATCTACCTGATGATGACATGAGTTTGATCCCTTCGAACCTGTGTAAAGGTAGAAGGACAGAATAGACTCCCAAAAGATGTCCCCTGATTGTTAACATGCATGCTGTCACACGCACACACACATGCCCACACACACGTGCACACACACATGCCCACACACACACACACGCACACACACACACACATCCTACATGCACACAAACAATACATAAAATAAATTAAATATATGCATGTGTACAGATATGGTATAGTTAGTGAACCACAGTCAGGACAACTGCCAAAAAGCCATATCTAGATACAACGTAGTTAAACTTCTGAAAACCAGTGCTTGAGATTTACAGAGGGGACAAGGGATTGCGTGTCCTTCGGCTGCATACCCTGCACGGCTCAGCAACAGAACACAGAGGAGGGGTGCGGCACAGATGTGGGGGGACCTAGCCATGTTCAAAGAGGAGGGGTGAGGCACAGACGCAGGGACACCTAGCCATGTGTTCCTTTGATTCGGCTTCCCTCACCCCTTCATCCTATGCTGTGCGGGGGGAAATGCCATGTTCCACATTTCCAAACTTCAGAAGCCTTTTCCAGTCTCATTCCAGCTCAGCCACGGGCTAAAGTACTTTTCTCCCTGTTGTGCGGCGGGGTCAACCAAAGGGGAAAAAGTCCTTTCATCTCTGGGTTGACTGAAAGTCAGCAACACGCTGGCCCCGCCCCCTATGCCCCACTGCGTCTGTGTAGGCAGGCCCCCCAGCAACGCAGCCGCAGCCTCCTTGACCCGCGGGCTGACCCCTCGGGATTATACAGGCTGGAATTGTTTTCATGTGTGGGACAAGTTTCCTGAGCTCAGGGTTGGGGGGCAAATCCTCCATCTTTCCCCTCCTTCCCTTTGCTTACCGGTTCCTCTCAGCTGGTTAGTATTTTAGTGGGAGGGAGGCTGAGAGTGCTACAGCCCAGACACAGTGGTTTGCTCTGCCTCCCACCTCCTACCCCTGATGGGATCGCTTGAACCCTCCCACGGGACAAGGGCCCTAGAATAACCATAGAGAAAACATACGGCTCTAGGAAGGTCCAAGAGGGATGCTCGTGTACCCCTCACCTGTATTGGTGTGCTTGTTTTCTAGCCTTGTAGAGCTGGATCTCTAAAGTCAAGTACCTTGGTTCCCTAGCATCGTACTTGTAGGGACCCAGCATCCCTACTGTAGCCACCCCGTCTTCAGGTCTCAGTTCCTATGGTGACCTCCAAGCCTCATATACCAGCCTGCATCACTGTGTCCTAACAACAATGGATCTTCCTGTTCCCAGTTCAACCGTCCCATCTTCCTGCCTCCTCCACGGGGTACCGGTGGGTGTTTCCCACCTTACTTTTTACCTGTTTAACACGTATTTATGCCATGCCACCTGTGTGTCTGCATCTCTCCAATAAAATAATCCAATCCTTACGGTCGCCTCATAGAGTGAGTGCTACCACCCCAGCGTATTGACAGAGCCTTTTTGGGGATCTTATGCTACCCTCGAGCTCAGTGTCTTATCAGCAGACTGGTAGGGGGAGGGGCCTTTCTGCCCAGGCTGTGAGAGAACGAGGAAGGTGAAGGAGGTGAAGGAACGTAACCTAGGGAAACTAAGACGGTACCCTAACCAGCTGCCTACTTTTCCTTCCCTGCTCTGCAGGGGTAGAGACAGATGGGTGGGCACACTCAGGCCAGACTGCTCCCCACCCGTGGCTAGGCCCCTGACTGCCTCAGGGCCAGCTCTCCTGAAACCCCCAGACCTCATTTCCTTCAGTAGCCTCCCTCTGCCTGTGTCTCTAGGCTGGCTGTTTAATGGATCTCTGCAACACTGTAGCGGACTGCCCTTAAATAAATGATGGCTCCTGCAGAGCTCTCCTTGCTGGGCCCCTGGAGAATTTAGGGGTTTGTTTATTTAAGAAGTGATTCTTTCTCAAGTCCTTCTTGAAACTTGACCAGAGACTGCCCTCCCAATCCACCCCTTCGAACAGCCATTTACAAAACTGAGGCCTTTGGGAAGTGTCTCCTTTCGGAGGTTGGGCTCCAGAATCCCTCATCTTGCTGATAAGGTCCTCCATGCTGGGACATGAGACAGAAAACTCGGCTTCCAAACGTAAGTGTTAACTATGACATGTACCTTTCCCCACCTATTCTGGGAAGGCAGGTAGAGCTGGCTGCTGGACTTTGAGGACTCTAGAATCCGAAAATAACCACAGCAGAGAGCCAGCTCCAGGCTTCCCGGACTCTGACGAGCACACCTGCCACCTGGGTATCCAAAGTGGATACCGGATCATCAGGGCTGGGGTGGGGCTCCCATTTTCTACATTTGGGGCGGTCTGCTGATTGCTTCTGCGGCTGGTGTGAGGAAAACTCCCAGCCACTTCACAGGATAGAAACCACCAGAACTCAGGGACCTAGGTTCACTTGGGGGAGGCACAGCTGGCATTACTAAAGGTTCAGAGGTTAAAGGAAGGGGTACTACTGAACACCCACTCCATGTCATGGCTGGGACAGAGGGACAATCTCTCTGGCTTTGAGGAGTCTCCCTAAACTCCCTCAAAGACCAGCCTTGACATGAGTCTTCCTATCTTCTGAGTGTTCCCCAAGGCCTTTGTGGCAAAGGCTTGGTTTCCAGTGAAGCACACCTAAAGTGTCTACGACCTTCCAATAGTGTTTTGTTTTGTTTTGCTTGAACTCAGGGTAGACTGGAAGTCTTTGGGGCCCTGAAGCATGTCTTTGGAGGGAATTACGGGACCACTCCCTCTCTCCCACAGCCCCTCCCCCATTATCTGCTGCCTTACCACAGGCATTCATGCAACAGGGGTCCAGTTGATCACATATGGAAACTTCAGAAACTAGGAGCTAAAGTCAGCCTTGTGTCTTAGGAGTTGTGGTGTCCAGGATCTGGCCTAGTCTGCTGACTCAGGTTGAGACCTGTCTCTCGTCAGAGCAGAGGCACCTGAGGTGGGGTGAGCTGGGGTACTTTGCTGAGGTATCACGGCGGGCAAGTAGCAGGACAGAGATCCCTGCTGGAGTATTGGAAGGCAGCAAAGCCGTGGCTTTTCGTATCTGGCCTCTTGTGAGGTAAGGAGCCAGAGACAGTGAAAGCATCGTACACTGACAGGACCAGACACGCAGGCACCCGAGCCTTCACCCCTGGCTCTCATTCTCTGGCATCTTGTAGGAGACTAAAGATAAGCACAGGATGTGACCAAGCTTGCTTGCCGTTCTTCAGCCTTGACTTACCCTTGGGGTCTGTGACAATAGGGTCCGCTTACCTTGCCATCCAGGGGGAGTAAATGGGGTCTGGGAGTGGAATAACAGGAAACAGGTACTTGGGGAACTGAACTTTCAGAGTATGAAATGACTCCAAGGAGAGGAGAGACTTCCACGATCCCCATCATCCCGTCTAGGCAGACAGGGTAGACTCTGCGCAGGGGACGTGTGTGGTCACTCTAGACTGGGGTTTTAATGCTCCCTGACATCATCTTAAAACTCCTAACTGTTTCCCTGCAAGGGGCTGCATTGCCATCTCGTGCCAGGCCCTGCGATGAGGAAGCCGGCCTGCCCTGCCAGTGGGCCAGCAGACAGACCCTCTTCTAAGGCATCTCTCATGGAGCCGTGACTGCATAGCACTGAGCCAGGCAGAGAGAGTCTGTGGAGCCGGCCCCTGCCAGGCCATGGACCCATAGAGCCATAGGCTTGGTCTCCAAGGAAATCATAGGAGAGGGAAGAGAGCAAGAAGGGGCCCTCTGAGGGGAGGGACAGGGGAGTCCTTGTCTTCTAGGTTGGTCTGCAGTGACAGACTAACCAGGTGGTCAAGGCTGGGTTATTGGGTGGGGAGATAAAATGGAAGCAGCTGTCTCAGGGCCTCGTCTCCCTGAGGAAACCTCCATGAACAAGACCCACGTACAGGGTGGATGGGCGCAGCTGTGCCAGCCTGTCCAGGTCCTGCGGACTCTTGGCCAGGCCCTCGTTTCCCTTTCAGGACTGGCCAAGTGGCTATGTTCTGGCCTGGCAATCCCAGCCATGGGGGAGGGGATGCTCCCTCACCCCCATCAGGAACCCATGCCAGACATTCACCCCTCAGGGGCCTCGTTCCCAGGAAACAGGTGCTGGCACTGGGCGCAGCTGAGGAAGGAATGTGAACTTGTGGCAGGGCAGGGTGGGGAGAGGTTTCCTCAGCCCAGGACATTCTAGAAAGCAGCGGGGCCGGGAGCTGGGGGCATCTGGAGACCGGAGCAGAGTAGGAGGTCTCACCCAGGATGCCTGATCTAAGGTTAGACGCTAAGAGCTTAGAGTACCTGTATTAGAGATAGAGAGTAATGTGTTTCACTGGGGGTCCCTTGTATGTGAGTGTTTGAGTGTGTGTGTGTATGTGTATATATATGTGTGTATGTATGTGTGCATGTTTGTGTGTGTATATGTGTGTATGTATGTATGTGTGTGCATGTTTGTGTGTGTATATGTGTGTATGTATGTGTATGTGTACATATGTGTGTGTTTGTGGGTGTATGTTGTATATGTGTCTGTATGTAGTCTGTGTTATGTATGTATATGTGCATGTATGTGTTTATGTGTGTGATGTATGTGTTTATGTGTGTGTTTATGTGTGTGGTGTATGTGTGTGTATATATGTATGTGTTTGTTTATATATATGCGTGTATGTGTGTGTGCATGCGCACATGCTCTCACAGTGCCTGTGTAGAAACCAGAGGATATCGCTTCCCAAGTGTTGGCCAATCTCCTTGCGTTTGGAGACAGACCCTCTCACTTGGCCTGGAACTGACCACATAGTCCAGGCTGGGGTGGCATGCAAGCTTCAGGGAATCTCCATGTCTCTGTCTCCCCAGCACTGGGGTTACAAGTGCCCACCACTCTGTCCAGCCTTTTCATGTAGGTTCTGAAGCAAGAACTCGGGTCCGTGTGCTTCCACGGCAAGCGCTTTACCAAGTGAGTCATCTCCCCAGCTCCATCTCCGTGTGTGCACTTCCCAGGTGCAGCCAAGAATTAGGCTCTGAGAATGTGTTCTCCATCAGTGGGTGTCTCAGGAGGACCCTTGCCTTTCCTGCTCCTCCCGACCCCCCCCCACCTCTAAAGAGTCCATGTTCCCACAGACAGCCTGAAACTTGGCTCTGGCTGGGGACAAGGGTTCCAAAGAGAGCCCAGTAACACTGTCTCATGGGTGAGCAGTGAGTCTTCAGTATTTCCTGCACCAACTTAACTGGCCGCTCGGTTCCTTAGGGTGGTAAGGGCCAATTCTTGAGTACATGAGGGTAGGAGGGACTCAGGGGGAGCCTAGGGAGCATGAGCCCAGTATACAGGGCAGTCATTGCCATATTTTACCCTCCAGATGAACCTTTTCCGTTTTCATTATTTATATTTCTAGAGTCAGAACACACCTTATGGATTATATAGCACCTTTCCACCCTCCTTTCCTCTCTCAGGGGCATGAAAAAGCACAGCATGTCTTACAGTTAACATGTCCTGAGTCAAAGATAGGCCAGTGATGGCGGCCATGTTGGTGATAGAGGCCATGTTGGTGACGGCCATGGATGTTCCTGTCACATCGCATGCTTCAGTGTGTACTGTCTGACGCGCGAACCAACTTCTAGGGTGATCTGGGTTAGGGAAACATGTGTGGAGACCCCTCTCCAGATTTAAAGGGCAGGAGGAATCAGCAAAAAGTCACAGATACAAGCTACACAGTCTGGATGAGTCCTAGTAGTGACTTGTAGAGAAATCCCAGGTAAACACAAACAGGCCAGGAATATTGGTAGGTTTGCTAGGCTCCAGAGCTAAACCAGACACCCCTTCCCCTAAGCCTCTGTACGTGAGGAAAGTCACTCAGGTGCTTTAAACCTACATTGAACAGACGGGGAAACAGAGGCCTGGCTAATTAAGTTAGGGTAAATCAGACTCCTGAGTGGCAGAACTAGGCTAAGTCACAGACTGGTAATGGGGAATGTGGCCTCTTTAAATTGGGTGGGAGTCAGGAGGGGCGACGGTCCTGAGCCACCATAGGCAGAGAACACAGACCCAGAGCCTAAGGCTTGGGAGGGTGCCTGAGTCAATGTGCTCACAGGTTGGGTGACTTTGAGCAAGTTTTCAGAGCTCTCTGTACCTCCATTTCTTGATTCATATTATGGGGCTGTCTAACATATCTACACACACCGGGGAAGGGCTAAGCTGGGAAGTCGCACAGGGCGTTTGGAAGGGTGCCTGGTGGAGTGGCAAAGGCTCTGTCTATGGAAACTTTTCTCAGTACACCTGAATTCTGGGAGTCCTGGATGTGAATTATGTAGGAGAAGGCCAGGTTCCCTGAGTTCTGCTCTGGAGCCTCATGTATATGGGGCTAAGCTTTGGGGCGGCAGGGGGGAGCCTAGAAATGTCCATGAGGAACCAGAAGCACTACCAATAAATCACAGGGATCCTGAAGTTTAAAAACAAAACAAAACAAAACAAAACAGGTAGTTAGGACAAGAACTAGCCCTCTGATCTACAGGTCCCCCTCCCCCACAACCCCATCCCTCATGACCTAATTCTGCTGATGTCCCCATCTTGCTCAGGGGATGGGCCAAGGAGGAGGGACCAGAGAAGCCTTAGACCTGTTTGGCTGCCTAGTTTCCCAGACTAGAAACTAGAAAACCCTATAAGGAGGGCTGGAAACCTCCCAAACCAGGAACCTAAATAAACCTTTTTGTTTGTTCAGTCGCTCACTTGGGTATTTTGTTATAGCATTGGAGAACTGACTAAGACACACACACCAAGAGCAAAAACTTTCTGAGTAAATAAAGAAGATCAAGTTGCCCCTCATCCCAGTACAAGGCCATAGGCCTTGGGATTCAGATATTAATAAAGCTGAGCTCTGAAGTAGAGGCAGACACAGTCAGTCCATCTAGATAGAAGGAACTTACTCGTAGCTGTAACACCTCTGCTCTCCTCAAACTTTTACACTAGGCTTCCTCAGAGTTTGTCCCTGGGCCAGCACCACTGTCAGGACTTGCTAGAAATACAGAGTTCTAGGCCCTACCTCTGACCTGTTAGGTTTGAAACTCTGGGAATGGGGTCCGGAAAAAGCCCTCAAATGGGATCTACCACTCCTGGACACCCTCACTTTATAATCAGACAGGGCCTCCTGAGGATGCAGAGAGAATGGCACAGCCTCACCCGCTCCAGTCTCCAGGGCCTGGCACCATATCAAGTCTGAGCTCCTTCCCCTCTCCTGTCCATCAGAGTCTAGGAGGGCCAGCTTGGTCCTGTCTGGACTCAGTCAGTGCCCTCTGGTTCTTCCCCAGAGGAGAGGGAAAGAAGCTGAACTGGAAGCCTGTTCTCCATACTCAGTGCTGGGCATTCCAAGTTTCTGGAGACACAATGCATTCTAACATTGCAGGCGAGGTGGCAGGCCAGGGGGTGTGAACAATAGGCCGTGTGTTTCCCCCCACGCCTTCAGGCTGTTCTAGAACCAGGGCTACATCGGGAGGCTGAGCCATCAAAAGCAGCACTACCCAAAGGCTGGTTCTTTTTGCCTTCACTCAGACCAAGCATCCCCCTCCTCTCCTCCTGGTGTCCATCCCTTTTAACTGGGGGCTTCCAGAACTTTCTAGGCTCTCAGCACAGTTTAAGGAGAAAGACATTCAATGCCAAACCCCCTGCCCTGTGCCCCCCGCCCGCCCTCGACAGTCCTTTGCCTCTTAGGTCAAGGGGGATGGGCAGTGGACAGAGTTCTCTGGCACCTGAAGCCCCAGCCCGCAGCATCCCTGTCTCTCGGCGGCTGCTCTCTCTTCATTACTCCAATCACATCAACTCTGACAGGCGCGTATTTATTACTGTCCTGACGACAGCCATTTCTCACCCAGTGATGCGCAGACTGATAATGAGCTTGGAGCAGAGCTAATGAGGAACTCCCCCGGCCCTCCCTGGCAGCCTGGCCTGAGACTGCCCATCTGCCAACCCCCAGAAGTAGGAACCACACCCCAGGCAGGGAGAGGAGGCTGAACAGAGAAGTCCTGGATGATAATCCTGAGTGGAGCTCAATGCTGCCCACAGGGAGGAGGGAGAACACAGAGGTGATGGGCATAAACCCTGGGCATAGTCTTGCTCCTTTCTGGCTTCCAAGACCTTGTGCCAGGGCAGCAAGAGACAAACAATGGCGCTGGCCAGGCTGGCTGCCAGGCAGGAACTGGGAGGCTGGACCGACATTTTGGGGGTCTGGTTCCCAAAGCACAGAATGCTTAGAGAAGTCAGGAGGAGATCAGGATGGGAAGAGAGCTCAGTCAGTGAAGTACATGCCTCACAGATATGAGGCCCTGAGTTCCATCCCTAGACACATGTATGAAACTCTGGGTACAGACTTGTAATCCCAGTGTTGAGGAAGCAGAGACAGGTAGGTCCTCTGGGCTCACTGCGGGCCACGGTCTCAAAAAAACAAGATGGACAGCTCCTGAGCAACAACACATGAGGCCTTTCCACATGCCTGAACACATATGTGCACATGTACCCATATGAACATGCAAGCACACACATGCGTACCATGTGAACATACATGCACACACATGTGCAGATGTACCCACATGAACATTCATGCCAATACATGTGCATGTGTACAATATAAACATGTGCACACACATGTGTACCATATGAACATGTATGTGTGTGCAAGCACATCCATATGACCATGCATGAGCACACATGTGTCAACATAAGCATGTGTGCACACACATGTGCACCATGTGAACATGCATGCATATGCATGTGCAAGTGCATACATATGAACATGTATGCATATACATGTGTGTAAGCACACCCAATGACCATGCATGAGCACACATGTGCACATGTGCCCATATGAACACGCATACATGTGCACCACATGAGTATGTATGCACACACGTGCACCATATGAACATGCATGCACATGCATGTGCAAGTGCACACATATGAACATGTATGCACACACATGTGCACATGCATTCATATGAACTTGAATGAACACATCCACATATACATTGGGAACAGATAGATGACAGAACCATGTTGGAAGCGCTTAGCTAGTGCTGGCTGTCCAGGCAGAGCTCCGTGCTCAGAGCCACCACAGAGAAGAAACTATAGTGAAGACAGCGCTTTGCTGGAAAAATGTTCTTTTCTAGAAGACAAATTCAAACATGCCACGGAGAAGCTGCATATTAGGCTGTTATCAGCTGTGCAGGTCTTAGGGTGGATTTTTTTTTTTTTTGCTGGATCTTTTCATAAAAACTCTAATTTATGTGAACAGCTTTCACAGACACGCCATTTGCCCTTCATCTACACCAATAAGAAAGTTAGCCAGAAAATATTAATGTTGCCGGCGCTGAAGTTCAGAGATAGTTGGTTTCTTGCCAAGGTCACTTGACTTGGAAGAAGCGATGCATACAGATCAGTGACTTCCAGGTCAACGTCCCTGTCACTGGAGTTCCTCTGGAAGGCACCCATACACCTGCCAAGAGTCCTCTTCACCACTAACTTGACTGGGTTTGGAGTTAACTAGGAATTACGTTTCTCAGACTCCCATGAGAATGTTTCCAGAAAGTGGGGAGGGAAGCCCTACTCTGAATGTTTGTGGCGGACACGGTTTCCCAGGATGGCGTCTTCAACCAAACACAAGGCAAAGGGAGCTGCGTTCCACCATTCACCTCTCTGCTTCCTGACTACAGAGACGATGTGTCTAGTTGCCCTTAGCTCTTGTCACCATGAGGAGGTCACTGCACAGGACTGTCCCTTCAAACCATGGGTCAAAAGAAACCCTTCCTTAAGCTTCGTCCATTGAGAATTTTGTCATAGCAACGAGAAAGTAACTAATACACAACTGTTTAGTGCTCCCTTTCCCCAAGGAGAGTCTGAGTCTTCCTCACCACTTGGCTTCAAAAGCTTCTGCAACAAAGCTTCTGATTGGCTAGTCCAGTCTCAATCAAAATGAGAAAGGAGGGGCCAGGAGACAAGTCTTCCAGTGGCCTGGGGGCACTTGGCAGGGGTGACAACCCAATGCCACCCCCCCTGGCAGGTGGTTACCCTGGCCCACAGCCAGATGTGTAACTCAACTGCTTCAGAAGGTTACAGAAATGTATAAATGAAAATGTTGGAATAGATATGTCAGGCACTTTAGAATTTGCTAGGAGACATGACCCAAGAAATCATCTTGGTTTTTCCATATACCCCCAGAGGTCCAGAAAGCTACAGGATGGAGTATGCACCTCAGCCAGTATCGTATGGCTTTAAAGCTATTCTCTGTGTGCTCAAATGGAATTCAGATACGCTGTGGAATGGAATGGAAACTTCTATTTATTTAGGAAATAAAATACTTGCAGGAAAAGCTTATATGGATGGACAGCCGATTAGGGCCATGCAGCCAGACCCCCTTAGGTATACTCCACCCTCTTAGCTCTTGTAAGAGCTCCACCATGGCAGCCATCTTGGAAAAATTTGGAACTGGCCACCAAATGCCCCCACCCCTTCCCAGAGAGGACTCTTCAGTCACGGGGGTCCAAAAGCCCAACCCAGAGGGACCCAGTGAGAATCTCAGCGGAGGCCTCTGGTGTCATGCACTTTCTCTCCTCTCTGGCTTCGTGGACTTCCGTGGGCTCACTCTTTAAAGGGTTAACTTTATTAATTGGGAAAAGTAATTGATGTCTAATACCTTCATCCTTGTTGATGAAGCGTTATTATCTAGACTCAAGGAGTTTGTAATTAAAGAAATCAGTCTCACACACACATTACAAGATCAGTCAGCATCAACAAGGCCAAAGAGGGTGGGGCACCCAGCATTCAGGCTTACTAAAGAAAAAAGGAGTGTAGCCTGTGGACATCCTGAGGGCATGGGGTATCCAGTCGACAGATGTTCCGAGGGAGTGGGATATCCTGTCTGCAGGGTCCCTGGTAGGGCAGGATCCCCAGTCCTTAGTTATCTAGATAGGATTGTATCTCTAACTCCTTGGTTCCCCAAGAGGACAGGGCATCTAGCTTGTCGGCATCCAGAGAGGATGGGGTACCCTACCTGGGTGTCCTGGTCAGAAGTCATCCTGAGGGGACAGAGTACCCTGTCTTCTCACTAGCCTGTAGGCATGCAGAGATGATGGGAGTCCAGCCTGAGCGTTCCTCGAGGGGATGGAGCCCCTAGACTGTGGGTGTCGTTAGAGTGGGAGCGTTGAGGTTTGTGTTATAGCTGGGGTCAGTGATGGCTCCACATGAGACTTTGGGGGATAGGATCTAGGTTAGTGGAGAAGACGGAGAGTCCATAGTGAGGAAGGGAGGGACGGGTGCTCACAGACCTCTTGGCGGTGAGGCCGGCCTGAACATGGATTAGAGAGAACATACAGGAACAGGGAGGGGAGGGGCTGACTGGTGACTCATAGGGTCCCTGCACTCAGAACCTATGGTGAACTCCCTGTGGCTGAGCTCATGGAGAACTGAGGAAAGCTTGGGTTTTCCACAGAGGGGGAGGCCATCTCACGATGCACGCCCCCCCTCCCCCAGTCCCTGTATGTGCCTGAAAAGCTGAGGGATGCCTCACAGGAGACTGGTTTTAATCCCTTGGACCTATTGGTCCAAAGCAGTGTGGCAAGTAGTGCCTGTGGGGGGCATCTTGCCTAGATCAAAGGCAGTGCCCTGGGGAAGCAGCTGACCTACATTCCTCTCTTTCTCTCTCTCTCTCTCTCTCTCTCTCTCTCTCTCTCTCTCTCTCTCTCTCTCTTTCTCTCTCTCTCCCCTTTCTAATTCTCTGCCCCCATCTCTCTCTCTTTCTCACCTGTTTCTTCGTGGTGTGTGTGTGTGTGTGTGTGTGTGTGTTCGTCCGTCCATCTGTATGTCCATCTATCCATCTGTCCATCTGTCTATCCATCCTCCAGCAGTGCTGGGGACCAAGCCCAGGCATTGTGTACACCATTATCCCTTTTTTCTCAGACCAGATGGTCTTCGCATGTTCCTGGATGCTTCTGGATTTAGATACTAACAATATTAACATTTATGTTTTTGCTTGTTCATTTGTAACATTTGTTTGTTTCTTTGTTTGTTTCGGTCATCCTCCATGGGTTGGTTGGGCTGAAGAGCCACCCATATCAACTTGACATTTTATGAAAGGATCTAGTAAAAAACGCCGACCCTGAAGTTTGCACAGCTGTGAACAGCTGCCTGTGTAGGCTTTCTGGGGGGCATGTTTGCATTTTAGGCTAGAGACAGTGAGTATCTTAGCCTAAGAAATGGCTGATGTAGAAGTTTACATGTCACGGGAAGAGAGAAGAAACAGAAGTCTTTGGGGCCAGGGTGACTGCTTCATCCCAGGCCCAAGGTTTATCTTGTTTCTCTCCTACCAAGATGAAGAAGGGGTAAAGAGAAGAAGTCTGTATACTGATCAATATTCTAGGAGCTTAGCCTATCTCATTAACCTAGCCACAGCCAACAAGGCCGGTAGGACTGTCATTACCCTTTATAAATAAAGAAATTGAGGCACATGCAGTCTCTGTGAGTTACCCAAAGCCACCCAGTCAGTGAAGGACAAGAAGAAACGCAGGGGTTCACCCACGATTAAGGCCCCTCAGCAGTCTTTGCTTACCTAGCTGGGCCTCTGATGCTTCATGCTGCCTTGGTGTCTACAGTTTAAAAAGACGTGGAGAATCTGACTTAACTGATCCTGAGCTCATGTTATACAGTGGCAATCCAAGTGCATGGGACTATATCTCTCCTGTCACCTCAATTCTAAGCACGTATTGACGGCCTCCCTGGTCTAGTATTGACCAGAGGGGCTCCCAGGGTCCTGGCTCCAACAGCCCCTCAAGTTTCCCCATGTCCACCACAGAAGCTCAGTCCCCTATGTGAGCCACACGCCAGTAATATTTCCTTCTCCCCGAATGATCAGGACATCAAAGTTTCATGGCCCCTTTGGGCCACTAATCGCTTCCCTAGTTGGCATGAAATTTTAATTGTTTTTCTTCCCTCTGTCCTTCCCCATCCCACGTGGAGTCTGGTCATGGGCAAGCCAGTCATCAAAGCCTCAGGAGACATAAGGAAGGTTCCTCCAAGAGCACTGGAAAGCCCCAGGCAGGGGACGGAAGGAAGGAGGAGAGAAGGAATCTTGAATTCTACCAAGCTCATACCTTGTGAGAATACAACAGGGGTGGAGGCCAAAGTCAGGAAGAAAAGGGGAAGGAAGTGGGGTGGGGAGAAGGGGGTTGATGATGATGATCATAATGATGACGATGACGGCGATGACGATGAGGAGGAAGGGGAGGAGAAGGAAACTCAAAGTTGCCCCAAGCTCTGCTAACAGCTCTGGTCTGCTAGACCAGTCCTGTCTCCCGACAGCACAGCAGGCCAAGTATCTCCCAGAGCAATGGTTGAGTCTCACTGAAAAGATGGCAGGAGATGCGAAGGGGCAGCCTGGCGGGGGCTGGGGGGACAAGGCAAGAAGACACACATTAGGATCACAGAACTCTTGCATCATGCTGACGGTTTGGCACTTCAGCCACAGTTCCTGGACAGTTAGCTTTGCTGAGTTTCTCTATTTATTTTTCTCCCTTGACATTTGTTGGAGCCATAGTTGATGCTGGCCAATGGCTGTAAGGAGAGGGACTGATGCCAACCTTTGGATGCCGACATGGCTTGTCTTGTCTCCTCCCCTCTACAGGATCCCGTGCATCATATACAGGGCATCTAGAAACAAGTAGTCATCACACCAGATTTTTCACCCTGCCTTTCTCCTCTTGTACCCCATGAGGGTAGAGGGTAGCCGGCAGGGACTCGGAAGGGACCCCAAAGCTATTCAAGCTCCAAGGCCACACCTGCTAGAGGCAACCTCTCTGGCAGAGCTGGAGCCAAAGGTGGCTGGGAAAGGAATACCAGAACATCTGAGGAGGGTTCTCCCTCAGTGGCAGCCTGGAGCCACCAGCAAAGGCTACAACTGTGGGGCACAGGCTCTTACTCTGGGGTGCCCAGCTGTTTACCACAGGAAGTCTTTACCGAACCAAGGAGACCACAGGCACTAAGAAACCACTCATCCGTGCCATACTGGAAGCTGGAGAAGTAGAAAGGGTGAGGTGGCGAGAGGAAGCATGATTCATTTATTCACACTCATTCATTCATTCATTCATTCATTCATTCATTCAGACGTATTTGTTGAGCCCTTGTGTACCGGGCACTGCTCTTGACGCTGGGCATTCAGGAGTGAATACAAGAGAGAAACTGATACACCAAAGACCAGCATTAAACCAACCATCAACTCAATGCACTGAGAGAGAGAGAGATGCTCTGCAGAAGGAAGGGCAGAGACAGCGGTGCCCACTCTGAGACACCATGGCATAGTAGCTTCCAGATGGGGAAAGGGACACCAGCTGAGTCCTAGGAAACTGGGTGACAGTAACTACAGAAGCGTTAGAGGCAGCTAGAAGTTGGCTTTCAGAGAGTCTGAGGACAGGAGGCTCCACAGAGGTATAAGAATGAGTAAGTCGGGGGACCTGGTGAGAGAGCGGAGGAGGGACTCAGCCGTCCTTATAGCCATGTGACCAGAACATTCTACACCTTTCTGGCTCATCAAGAGCGTCTGCAAAGTTATTTGGATAATCTTACTTCACCACCCAAACCACCCCAAGGAGCTAGATGCCGCCTGTCCTCCCCTCACTTCAGAGACAGGGAGCAGGTTCAGTTTCATGTTTGATGAAAGTGGGGGCTGAAAGGGGCTGACCCAAGTTGGGAACTCCCGGTCCACCGGCAGCTCCCCGCATCAGGAGGGTTTTGCCAGGCTCCTGGCTCAGCCATGGTCTGGTTCATGTTCCCTTCCTTGAGTGTGCCCAGAGAGGTGCCAGTTTCCTCTCTCACATTTGGGATGGGACCCCGGGTAGTCCTAACACTCCTTCACCCAGCCAGGCTCCCTGCTTCTGCATCTGCCCAGCATGAGGGCATCAGGGGCTGGCAAGTGGTGCGTAACTAGGGAAGTCTCAACAACTGGCTTGTTTTCCTTTCCATTACAGGCTGTAGACCAGTCTGCTGCTGGCCCATTTGTTGCTATTGGCATCCCAAGGCCCCAGATTACAATGACTAATTCTTACCGCTTATAGGGCGCTCCAGGGGGATGTGCTGGGGTTGAGGGGTGGGGTAAAGTGGATAACCCACAGCAGCTCGGTAACCCCATGTCAATTCCGGCTCCAGTTCCCCACTCCCCCCAAAGGGGCCAGAAGTCAGGGAACAGTGCAACCAACAATGCACCATCTAATTCTTTCATCAACACGGGGCGACATCTAACAGTTTCACAATTGACAGTAATGCGCCCTCCATTGCATGAGGGTAAGGAAGCTGGCCGCATGGCCACCAGCCCTAGATTTGCAGGTAGAGGACGGCTCTGGATAACTTCCCTGGCATTCTTTAAATCCATAGGGCAGGGAACAAGCCCATTCTCTCTTTCCTTTAGCTCACAGCCCAGCTGCGTCCTACGGAACAAGGTCAAAAACGTTCCAATATGCAGTTTAACACACCATCTTAAAGCCAGCCATTGAGGTCCTGCTTAAACACCAGTCTGCTGTAAAGGATTTGGCCTCCTTCCCAGCCTCCCTTCCCTGATGGAATGAGGTTCCTGGCCCCTACGCCCACCTTCCAGTAGAGGACGTAAGGGAGAGGTGGTCGATAAACGTTTGCCAAGCAAGTGTGTGCGAGAGTTTTCACAGCAGGTGCAGGCTGCCTGTGTGACTTGGCTTCTGCCTCTGGGTCAAGAGTGACCCCACCCTACAAAGGGGGAAATTCTATAGCCAGAGGCAGCAAGAACCAAATTCCATCACTCATCTCACTGTACCAAGAGGTTCCAGACTGACATCCAGGGGTACTCAGGGTGAGAGATGGACTGGCTTTGGAAGAGAATGGGATGGAGAAGCAGGACCGTCCCCCACTCCCTGCTCGTGCTCCTGGGGAGCTTTTGACAGCTGAGCCCCGGGCGAGCATGACACTAGGCCTCCTGGTAATTAGCAAGAGGCCCTGATCAATAAGTTATTTTTTGCTGTCAGTAATTAATAATTACAGCTTAGCCACACCATGTAATTAAACTTTCATCCCATTCCCCCGTGTGCTGTTTGGCTTTTATCGTGATTAGCTCCCAGCACTAAACTTTCTCCCTTTGGGACTCTCTGGGAGCTTCTGGACTAGAGTTTCTAAGGCCTCTGTCAGGGTTTCCCCACTGTCTGGTTCATCCAACCGCAGTGCCCTCTTGTTCTACACCCCTCACCCCTGGTGCAATTCTATTGAAAAAGAACCTCCTAGAATGGATGGTTTGGCAGCCCATGCCCTCCTCCCTGTGGCTTGGGCAGGCCAGGATGCTGTCTAGTAATGGCCAAGCTCACCAGCATATGAAATACAACCAGGGCCTTCCAACCCCAGCTCCTGGGGGAATGGTGGCAATCTTCATGGGACTAGTTCCCGGGATCTCAGAGCACTAAGGACCACTCCAGGAAACATCAACGTAGTAGTCAAAGAAGGAAGTTTGCAACTCTCTCTCTCTCTCTCTCTCTCTCTCTCTCTCTCTCTCTCTCTCTCTCTCTCACTTTGTGTGTGTGTGTGTGTGTGTGTGTGTGTGTGTGTGTGTGTGTGTGTGTGTGTGTGTGTGTGTGAAGGACTTGCAGGGGCCGCTCGCTGGAATCCTTCTAAGCCATGCCAAACCTGCAAAGAGGGAGTCAGTGCACCCGAGGTACAGATGGGGAAACTGAGGCTTCCAGCGACTGAGAGTCTTGCAGAAATATCTCCACAGCTGTCTTTGCCAGATCACGAGAGCCCCTCCTTTCCAGTTTGGGAGGGAATGCATTTTTCAATGGGATGACTGAAGTTTGCCTGGGAAACGAGCTGGAATCACGTAAAAGATTGATTTTGGGAGAAATGACCCGAATGATGGTTTTCAGTACAACCAGGTAATGCAGCTTAGTGCAGCACCTGGAAAAAGAACTAGGCAAAAGGCTCCATAATACCCGCCAGGAGCAACCACAGGGCACTTGTTTCAAAGGAGAAGCAGCTGCTGGGCGTCCCTGTGTGTGCCATGGCTGCAGGACAGACCCTATAGGGTCAGAGAGATGCTGGAGGTTTTAACTCTTCTCAAAAGAATTAATGGCAGGAACTTAGAGGAAAAAAAAAAACCAAAACAAAACAAAACAAAAAAAAAAAACAAAAAACAAAACCACCTAACCCCAAAGCAGGTTTTTTAAAAAGACCCCGTGCCCTAAACCTCACCCCTTGGATAGCAGCCCAGCATTGCCCCCCCAGGTGGAGTCCAGAAATTTTCTTCCCACAATTCTCTGCAGGGCGACAAATGGAAGGAGGGGGGCAGTGCTGACAAGCAAACATCCAAAGAGCCAGAGATTATAATCAGAGCAGAAGGGGCTTGGGCAGCCCTGCATTGAGAGAAAACAGCTACCAGTGTGTGTGTGTGTGTGTGTGTGTGTGTGTGTGTGTGTGTGTGTGTGTGTGTAGGGGGTGTGTGTCAGAAAAGTGCTTCTCTGATCCTGTCAGGAGAATGGAGCGCTTCCTGGGAGAGGCATGGGACCGGGAAGCCATTAAGTTCAGTAAGACACTGGTGTCTTGACCTTAGGAAGGTGGGCAGATGACAAGGTGCCTGGGATGTGACCACACTGAGAGGTGCTCTGGGGACTCCACAAGGGCCTGGTCCTAGATGGGAGACCAATTAGTGAGCTACCTGCCCCTCCAACAAGTCACACAGTCATGGTGGAGTCAGTCTGCAGGAAGGTGGAGCTAGAGGGTTCCACACAGGTTGCTACCCCTCAGAGACCCCTCCCTCCATGGCCATCTCAGAAAAGTTGACCTGCTACCCAGAGTGGAGGACACCCCATTCCAACTCTGTCAAGGCCATTGTCCTGGGTCCCCACGGCCTCACCACGGTCTCACCCTAGACGAGAGGCTACGGAAGTACCCGCTAGAGAAAGAGGCTCAGAACTGGACACTTATCCTGTGTATCGGAGTGCTCTTGGGAAGGTAAGTTTGTTGCACAGGGCCTCAGTTTCCCCATCAGTTAAATGGCTACAAGAATTCGATGACCTCTGAGGTCCCTGCCTACTGGAAGATTTTACGACCACTATAAAAATAATAACTTTTATTGCCTTACATTTATGGCGCTCATTAGAAAATTTCGAAGTGCTTTTACCTAAATTGCCTTGTAAAAAGTCCTCTCCTCAGCCCCGTGAGCGACAACGGATCATTTTCATCTCTGATCTTGGCTCTGACGCTTGCCTGGCTTGGGACACGGCGGCGACCCTTCTTTTCTGAGGTCCCGGGACCCCAGAAGAGGGGAAAGGCTCTGTAGGGAGATTGCAGCGCCATCCCAGTCCCCCCACGGCCCCACTCCCAGCTCCTGGTCTGGCTTCTCTGTTGAGTCTGGAAAATTAAAGGGATCTAAAGCTAAACCGGTGAGTCTGGGGATTCAATCTAGACTACTTCTCCCTTTGCCCCCAGCAGGCGCCGCTCGGCCACCACGGCCACCACCATCTGGATCTTCGAACCCCAAACCCAAGAAAGCTCGGTGCAGCCTAGCCTACCACGACCCTCCAGGGGACCCCAGAGATGTGCAGGCGTCCGCCTCAGGAGGCGGGGAAGGACAACCCCATCACACCTCCTTTCAACACACCCTCTGCACACCCACTAGCCCTTCATCGCCAGGCTGTCTGCTCCGGGTAGCTACAGATCAAAGCGGCAGTGGCCAGACACCCAACTAGCAGTGGAAGCTGAAGGCTGGGGCTGCCCGCTGGGTGTGTCGGTGGTGGGGGTGGGGGTGATCTGCCGCTGTCCTCGCCACTGGGCTCCAGGACCACGCCGCCAAACCGCCCCAGCTCCCGCCGGCTGGCTAGGCAGCCAGGCGCGGGCTCCCATATGTGGTCAAGTAGAGTAGCTGCTCTTGAAGGAAAAATCAAGCGAGCCCCCACTACGGCTTCTTCCCAGCTTCTGCCTGCCCCATCTTCTCACCCCGGGACTACCCAGTGCCTGCCTGGTATGGTTTTGCCCTTCCTGTCGGACGTCAAGCAGGATGAGGAGCTTAGGGAGTTCGGTGGAGCCAAGACATGGAATGACGCGCCCCTCCTACCCCAGTCAGAGGGTATCTATAGAGGTCCACCTACCGCACCTCCGCTTTTCTCCACCTCCCCTGGCCACCTCACCTTTCCGGTCCAGAAAGGCCAGAAGTACCGGGGACACTGCCCCACCCCAAAGAGAGCCCCAAAAGTCGAAGAAGCGGGAGCATTGAGACGTACACGAAATGGTCCAGCTTGGGCCAAACCTCTCTTCCGCCCACCCGAACCCCTTCTCCAGTTCCACGTGGAGAAAGTCGCCCATACCATACCTTGGGCCCCGGCTGAGTGGATCCGATGCAGGGCCAGTAGAGTCCAGATCGGCAGCCTCCACATGCTAGGCATCCTGACGGAGGGGTCCTCTGCTGTGCCCTAGTCTTTGTGAGTTGCTTTATAATCCTGTGGGGTCCCGGGAGACTGCGTAGCCAAGTCCTGGACGCTATGACTGTAGGGACCGCACCAGCGACCCCAAATGCTTTCTCCTCTTTCTGTGCTGGCTATTCCGTAAGTCGAGGGGAGAGGAGAAAGAGGCCAAGCCTCCTCTCAAACTCCGGGTGCCTGTATTTCTTAGCACCCCGACTCAGACTACTTCTCGCAGGCAGGGCGACCCCTGCGATCCGGCCTGGTCGCTAGATGAGCTCCGGAATGAGAGGACAACTTCAGGAAACTTCCTTCTGATGGCCACGTTGCCCGCCTCCCGCCCCTCCCCGCCCCCTGGTTGGGTTCTCCCGGGCCGACGTAGTCACCACGGTTCCAGACGCCCGGCCCCTGGGACTGGATGCTAGCAGAACACAGTGGCAGGCGCGGGCGCCGGGTGTCTTTGAGATGGGGCGCAGGGCTCCGGGGGCGCGGTTAGCATAACGGTCCGAATCTCCCCGGAGCCGAAGTTTTCTTCTCTTCTAACTTTGCAGAAGGCATCTGGCAGGGCCAAGCCACCCTTCTGAGCTCCACGGTCCTCGCACCCAATTCAGTGATTTCGGGGGATACGTCCCCTGGGGCTTCAGTGCGGGGCTCGCCCTAAGCTCTGAGCACCTCCGACTACCAAACTTTGCGGGTCCCACGGCCCGGCGCGCAGCCCCGTGCGCCCATGTCTGCGCCAGCTGCGGGCAGGGATAGATGCCCGGTTCGGGTACCGGGCTGGGCGACCCGGGTTCCAGCCAGTGCTCGGGCGCGGAGCCTCTTGCGGGCGATCGGGAGGAGAAGACCGGCGGGTCCTGCTCTCCGCCGCACCCGGGATGGAGGTCGGCGCGAGCTGCACCGGGAGAGCCCGGCCGGCAGTCCTGGGATCCGGGGTTTCGGCGCCGCCTCGGCCGCCCGGCGTTTTCGCCCAGCGCGGGGACCCCAGTCTCTGCGGCCGCTCCCGCGCCTCCGCCGCGCCTGCCGCTCGCCCACCTCGGCAGCCGCTGCCTCGCGGAGCCTGGAGCCCTGGGCTGCCCGGGCTCAGCGTCCTAAGAGCCGCTCTGCTGCCGAGCCTCAGAGTCTGCCTGCGCCGAGCCGGAGCTGCGGGGGCAGCGGGAGCCGGGGACGAGCGCGGCGGAGGCGGAGACGCGGAGAGGGGGGCCGAGCGCTACCCCGTGGCCGCGACTGGAGCGCAGCCTGCGCGCAGGGAGGGGGCGGCGGCGGCCCTGAGCCAGGCCCGGGAGCGAGCCTCGCAGAAACCCAATCCGTGTGCGCGGCCGCGGGCGCCTGGCTTCTCCGGGACCCACCGGAGGGCAGTAGTGCGGGCCGCGAGCGAGTCGCTCTCTCTGGCCTTGTCTTCTAGCTTCAGCCTTCCCTCCCTCCGTTCCTCCCTTCCTCCCTCGAAGGCCTCATCCAAGTCTCCCATAGGCAGGAGACCCCAGCACCCCTCTGGACATGACGGGGCAGGACAGTTTGGGAAGGGTGTGTGTGTGTGTGTGTGTGTGTGTGTGTGTGTGTGTGTGTGTGTGTATGTGTGTGTTTGTGCGTGTGTCGGTCAGCCGGTTGGTTCCAGTTTTTCCTTCCCAGGTCAGACTCTTTAAAAGTCTGGAAACGCTCAGGGCGGAGAGCAAGATAAAGGGGAAGTCTGGGACTTGCAGAAGGCTGAAAAAGTGAAGCTGGTGCCAAACTCGTGCGTTCTTTGTTTCTTCTTCTTCTTCTGAGCTCCCCTTTAAAGGCACATTGGCAGCGGAGACACAATGGAGAGAGCCAGTGGGGTCCTCCCTCGTGGCCCACGAATGGGAGCAGAATGCACCTTCTGGTGTGGGAAGGCCAGGAGCTGTAAGACCCCTTTAACAGTTGCATACACGGGCAACAGGCGTCTCTACCTCCGTGGGCTCTTTTCTCTATTAAAAATATTAAAAGTAATATTTTGCGGCTGTGTTGGCATGAAAACAAATATATTGCTACATATTAAAACATTTTCTTTCATTTAAAAGTTCATTTAATTTTTCCCCTGATTTTAAAAGAAATTAAAACATTTCCGTGGGTTTCCTAAAAGACTGTGTAGTCCCTGGCACTGAGCCTGCTGGGAGAAGTCAGCCTTGCAAGCTCGCTATTTCGGCTGGAAAAGGAAGGAATGAGGACCTTCGCCTCTGCCAACCTTTCTCTTCATGCCCCCTGAGCCCAGGTCTTCGGAGACACACCCCTGTTGTCATCCTGTTCTGGTCTTTGCCCTTCAAGCATCTTACTGACTTTGAGGGCTCTGCCTCATCCTCTCCAGTCCGGGCCACCTTTTCTCCTCGCTGTGGAGTGAACAGAGGCACTGAACACATCTCATCGCTCTTCCGGTCTCTCCTCACCTGCCTTGGAAGAACAACTGTGAGCATTTAGTGGAAATAGATGAAAAGCCAGCCTGACTCTCTTCGGGTTTATATTCGTCCACTTCAAACCCGCTGCTTTTGCCTTTTCCCCTGACAGTCTGTGCCCTGTCCAGGCCCAGTGCTTGCTGTGCGGCTGAGTTTTTCAACGAAGAGTGAGTGGCTTTAGGGTCAGGCAGCCTAGCTCTCTTCCCCCTCGGTGGCCACGCCCCTCCCGTCGCTGAGAAGCCCAGATTCTGCCTCCCTAGCCCCAACCCCCAGACTCGGCAATACACGCTTGAGAGCTCAGGCCCTGCCCAGCCCATCAGGAACAGCTGTTCTTCAGGGTGTTGTTGCACGGATTGCTCACAGAGGGGGCCTGAGAGTCAGTTTTGCAGCAACTGCTTCTTAGCCAGCAATCCGAGCAGAGAGACTGTCTGTGCCCTTGGGCTGGAGTTCATGTGGGTACTAATGTCTGAAACCTTGCTGGATTTCTCCATTCGGGTCCAGTGCTCAGGCTTGTAACTGTTAAGAGTCTGAGTTAGCTCCTCTCAGGCCCCAGAGAGCATTCGTGCCCTTCCTAAGAGTAGAGCTTTTGGCACAGCCAGGTGCGTCCGTTTTACCGATCTAGACGCTTTATCCCCACGGTAGGATGAGGAAAGGGAGGGTGCTCTCTTGTCTTTGTAGGCAGTCTTTCATGCCCGCGTGGTTAAGGGGAGGACCTTTTCCCGAACCTCTCAGCCAGTCTACTTCCACACATCTGGAAAGGAGAGAGGATTTGGGGAGCGCCTCAGCCTATGCAATTCCAGAAAGGTAGATTTCTTCTAATCCCCCTGAGAGGAACTTATTTCTGGAAAAGTCACCTGCAGACACCTTTCCCTCGTTGGTGCCCCTAGAATAGTTAGAAGGTTTCCAGAGGACTAGGAAGATAGCTTAGTGGGTAAAACATTGGAGCCCTGAGTTTCATACCCTCCCCGAGAACCTGCCTCACAGAAGGCCAGATAGTGGTGCTTATGTGAAACCCCTGTGCTAGGGGGATGAAGACCGGTGGATTCCTGACCAGACAGTCTAACCGATTTGCTCGATGAGAGCGTATCTTAAAAAGCAAGGTCGACAGTACCTGAGGATGGACAGCTTAACCTGCCCTGTGTCCTCCATACAAATGTACACATATGTGCACCTTCACATTAGAACACATATATGCATGCATGTGAACACACACACACACACACACACACACACACACACACACACAGAAGGATACAGAAGGTGATGCTACTGTGGGTACCCCATCAGGAAGGTCTGTGTGCCTTTCCAGGCTCTGCACCCCACCCCACTCCCATTGTCACCCACCCCTTCAACTGGATGCACAGATAGAGGATACAGCTCTCCTGCAATGCTCTGGGGACAACTGAGTCTCCTCCTTTATGTAGGTCCCATCTCCCGCCACCATCAGGACTAGTCCTGGGGCAAGACTTCTCTCTCTGTGTTTGCCTCTGAACTTAGACGGAGGCCAGCAGCAGCAGCAGAATTCATTTCAAAAGAGAAGTAAGTCCTGGCTGCTCCAGAATGCCTAGGGGATCCCTTTAGTTAAAGTGGTTAAAATGTCACCTCTCCTAGGAGAACATCGTGGAACACAAGGACCGCCTCTCCACCATACTTGTTAGTGAGAGGGTGTTATTTGCCAGGGAGATGTCATAGCAGAGGGGACACATTGCTATTATATCCAGGAGGAAGACGATGGCTGGAGCAGGTAGGGGACTGTTTGCTCTCACAGAAGAGCACCCCTTCTTTCCCAGCCTTGGACAGGAAGCCCAGCCTCTGTTCCCTTTCACATAAACAGAGCTCAGGATAGGTCAGGCAGAGTCAGCTTTTTGATGTGGTTACTGTGTTAAAAAAAAGAAAAAAAATTTTTTTTCTGTTTCCATCTCTGGTGTAACAGGAGCTAGAACAGAGTGTTCAATTACAGGATCAGACTGTGTGTTCCACAGGCACTGGGTGGCATCAGGGACCAGTGGGGACACCCTGGAGGCACAGACAGACGCTCCCAGCATACATAAGTCACCCGAGTCCTTCGCTGTCGGTGGCTCCTGCTCAAGCTGCAGGGTCCCACCCACGTCTGTGAAGCCCACTCCCACGGCTGTCTGGCTGTAGTTGAGGAGGCAGAAACGGTGAGCCAAAAAACAGAACATCACACCATTCAGAAGAGAAATGAGGGAGCAGAGAGGAGCCAAGGCTGTGGTGATCCTCAAGCTATGGGTATTTAGAGCAAAATCCCAGACACTGTGTGTGTGTGTGTGTGTGTATTATATATATATATATATATATATATATATATATATATTCTTCTCAGTGCCATGGTTTCAGCATCTCCTTCCTGGATTATAGTTCTCTCTCCATCACAGCAACTCAGGGTGCTATAGATGGGGCCTAAGCAGACTCCCCTCCCCTCCAGGGACCTTCAGAAAGCATCTTAAACAAAGGAGCGGAGAAAACAAGTCGCCTTGAAATACAGGTATATTAGTGACGTTTCTCATCACAGTGACAAAACGCCTGCCAGAAGCAACTTAGGGAAGGAGAGACTTATTTTAGCTCATCGTGTCGGTGAGGACAATCCATCATGGCTGAGAGGACTTCCTAGGTTGCCCTGGGAGCTTGTGTGGTGTGTCTTGTTCACATCTTGGGTAGATCAGGAAGGAGGGAAGGAGAGAGGGAAAGAGGCGTGGACCTAGAGCTCCTGGGATATCACCTTCAAGCCCACCCTATCTTCTTCACCTCCCCCCCTAACCTAACCCACACACACACACACACACACACACACACACACACACACACACACACACACACACCCCATTTCCAAAGGTTTCACAACCTCTCAGAACAGCGCCACCAGGTGGAGACCAAGCGCATTGCATGGCAGGAGGTAGACGGTTCCCACTCAAACCGTTAAGACAATACTTCTAGCGGTTATTATTAATAGCAGTCTCTTCCATGTTGTTCTGTTGGACAATAGAAAGAAGAAAGTGGAGTAGGTGTGGTTTAATAATCCCCTATAAAAAGAGGAAGGTTCTGGGTCTTGGTCAGTTTGGCAACTACGATGAGCGCAATGGACAGGGTTGCTCTAGCGGAGGACGCTTGCTTCTCACAGTTCTAGAGCCCAAGGAGTCCAAGCTCCAGGTCCTGGTTGATTTGGTTCCTAATGCGACTCTTCTTGGCTTGGCCAAGCTGTGGTCTCTTTTCTTTTGAGACAGGATTTTTCCGTGTAGCCCAAGTTGACTTCAGACTTGCCAACCTCCTGCCTCAGTTTCCCTGTGTTGGGATTACAGGCTTGAGGGGATCACACCCCGTTCTTCCTCTTCCTATAAATATACTGATCCCGAGGATCAGATGGGGATGTAGTTCCGTTGGCGGAGTGCTTGGTTAGCAAGCATGAAGTCCCGGGCTCGGTCCCCAGCACTGTATAAACTGGGCATATGATGGTATACGTCTGTATTCCAGCACTCAGGAAAGGTGAAGGTAGGAGAATGGGGGCTTCGGGATCACCCTTGGATGCAGAGCAGGTCTGAGATTAGTCTGATGTACAAGAGACCCTGTTTCCACAGAAATAAAGGAAGGAACATAGAGAGAAAGGGAGGGAGGGGGCAGGAAAGGGAGGGTACAGAGAGAGTGAGAAAGGGAGAGAGAAAATTGATTCATTGTGAGGGGTCTGCTTCCACGACTTCATCTAAATCCACACCCCACAAAAACCTTACTACCACACTTGGATTTTTGAATTTGGAGCAAATCGCACGTGCAGGCCCTCTCAGATCCTTATAAAATTTTCTTTTATTTTGCTAGGAGAAAGGGCCTAAAAGGGGAGGTGCACACCTCCGGCTGGATTTGGGGCATCCAGAACCTTCAGCCTCTCTGGGCCAAGGCCCAAACCCACACAGTTTGAGCTTTTGGCTTCTGAGCCCTGGGGTGGGTCTGCTGGGTGCCGATATCTACGCTTTCCTGCTAACATCCACTCATTCTCCAGCAAAAGAGTTCCCGAGACTTAGAGAGACTGAAAAGATTCTCCAAGCACAGATACCAGTGTGGAAATACTCCCAGCTATGTTGGTTGGGAGCCAGATGCAAGCCAGAGAAAATAGAGGTTAAGAGACCACAAGAGACAGTATTTTAAAACAATAAAACTGCTAAGTGTGGGCTGGTCTGGGACAGAGAGTGCGTGAGAAAAGATAGCCCTCTTTTGTAGCTAGGGCTGTTCCTGCAGTGGGGAAGCCAGCGGTTCTTAGGTCCCAGATGAGCTCCCAGCAGGGTGCTGAATAGCACTGGACAGGAGAGGGCGCTCTAAATGAGAGTCGAAGGGGCCTAAGGAAGGAGGAAACTGACTGAGACAGAGAGCACTTGCTTTGCGATTGTAGGAATCGTTTTCTTTGACAATGTCTTTAATGTGTCTGCCATAAAGTGCAGGAGCATGTAACCACAGAGAAACCTGCCTCTGGGGGGCTGGGTCATTGATCTTTGAATTGGATGAAGATTTAGAATCATTTAGGACCATTCAGACTCAGAGTGATAAACTCTGACTCAAGCGAGGTTTCATTAATCTGCTTAGAACAAGAGAGACCATCGGATCTGCCCTTCGGGGGCCACCAGAGCCAGGTTCTTACACCTCAAAGGGCGAGCGTTTTTTGATCAAAGTTCCAAGCACAGAGCTGACCTGCTTGTCCCCTTTCCGCTATGCTACATGCGGACCTGCCCCTGGACTTTGCTCTTGTTGATCCCCGTGCTTGCACTGCCCTCCTTCCAAATGGCCAGGGGGCTCACGGCTTTGCTTTTACAGCAATGTCTTTTAAATGGTACCTGACCAGTGAGGCCTGCCTGTCAATCACTCTGGAAGAGCGACCCAACTCTAGAGAGATAGTCAAAGCATTCATAACCGGAAGAGCAGAAGTTACCTGGCCTCTGTATCCCCTGATGGCTTACCAGTCCAAGTGTACACATAGGTGACCCTCCCCCTCCCCTCTCCCTCCCCCTCCCCCTCCCCTCCCCCCCCCCCCCCCCCTCCCCTTCCCCCCCCCCCCCTCCCCCCCTCCCCCTCCCCTCCCCCCCCCTTTCTTTCCCCTCCCCTCCCTTCCCCTCTCCTTCTCTCCCCTCCCTTCCGTTCCCCTCCCCTCCCTTCCCCTCTCCTTCCTTCCCCTCCCCTCCCCTCCCTTCCCTTCCCCTCCCCTCCCCTTCCCCCCCCCCCCCTTCCCTTCCCTCCCCCCCCTCCCTCCCCTCCCCTCCCCTTCCCCCCCCCCCCCCTCTCCCTCCTTCTCCCCCTCTCCCCTCCTCCCCCTCCCCTCCCCTTCCCCCCCCTCCCCCCCCCTTCCCTCCCTTTCTCCCTTCCTCTCCCCCTTCTCCTCCCCTCCCCCTCCATTCCTCCCCCCCACCCCGCTCTCTCTCTCACAGACACACACACATTCCAATTTTCTCTTTTGCTGCTATCTGGGGGTGGGGGCATACACGTGCATGTCTGTGTGTATACCTGTGCTTCTATGCGTTCAGGTACCTGTAGGTGTGAAGTGTGTGGGGGGGGGAGGCAGATAACAACTGCAGGTGTCCTTCATTCTTGGGTGATGTCCCAGTTCCTCTTCCTGCTGCTGCGATAAAATGCTCTGATAGAAGCGACGTTAAGAGAGAAAGGGTTTGTGCTGGCTTACGGTTCAAGGGTAGCCTCTCGTAACGGGGATGTCAAGTGGCAGAAACAGCTGGGTCACAGCACACACACAATCAGGGAAACGGAGAGAGGTAAGAGCCTCCTTCTGCGCAACAGCCTTGCTCCACTTGTACAGCTCAGGATTCCAGCCAAAGAATACCCCGAGTCTGGCTAAAAACAGTCTCTTCACATCAGTTAACATAATCAAGGCCATCTCTCGTAGGCGGGCTCATATGTCATCTTCCAGGTGATTCTAAGCGCTATCAATGGACAGTGCCAGCCATCCCTGGTACCTCCCACCTTGTTTTCAGAGGATCTATCTAGAACCTTGCAGATTGAGTGAGGCTGGCTGGCCAGTGTGCCCCAGAGGCTTGACCGTCTCCACCTCCCTAGTGCTGGGATTACAAGCATGTGCCACCATACCCAGCTTTTAATATAGGTCCTGGAGATGGGATCCATGTCCTCGAACTTGCCTAGGAAGCACTTGACCAACAGAGTCATCTCTGAACCTCATTTTAGCATTTTTTACCTCCAGCTGATATCCTGGGCTACAATCTATCCCTCTAGTTTGCCTGGTTATTCACTGCCCGCCTTCCCTCAGTGGACTGCAAGCCCCTCGAAGGCAGTGATTTCCCCCCGTGGAGCTCTGAGCTGGTTACATGCTCTGAGTAATTAAAACAACAGGAGAAAACACGCATCCTGTGTGGACAGCCTCTCTATTCCATTACTGTGTCTTTGCTTACCGTGACCTTGCAAATTAAGCTATTTACACCTCAAATGTGTGTTTTCCGATATTTGGATTCACGGCAAACGCTCACTAATCTCTAAAAATTAACCCAATGTTTGATGAATATCTGTGGTACATACAGCCCCATGAACTAATTTCATTTCTAGGAAGCAAGGTTTTGCAAGCTAAAGACCTTGAGGGGTAGAAGTGTTGAGGACTCCCAGTCACTTCTCACCAGCTATGCACAAGACAGACGTTTGCGTTTGGCTCCGGATGAGGCAGGCATGCTTCTTCGCTTTCTCTCCGGAATAGACTCTCCTCTTTGTAAAACTTTACAGAATTTGTAAAAGTCAACGCACATAAAATATGATTCCACTTATGTTCCCGGACCAGCGTGAGCCAGGATTTGAGATAATGGAGGCTTTCTTTTTTAAGGTAAGATACAAGACCGGAGATGGGCTTGGACACAGTGTCAGAGGGGGATCTAAGTGTTCATTTCTCCATGTATGAAATGAGACTGATAAAAGGCAGCTATGCTGTAAGGTTAGGAGGATGGAACAAGATAGTAAAAGGTCTGACACAGAAGAAGCCCTCAATAACATTAGCCGTCCTTATTAAAGTTCATTTCTTGGCGGTTACTTAACATTTTCAAACGATCTGGCGTTTCTCAAGATAATGAAAGTAGACGTCTCTGTCGAGCAGGAGCTGGTGAATTACGAGCCATGACCTGAATCTGACCCTTTCCGAGTGTTTATAAATAAAGTTTTATTGGAAATCACCATTCATATTCATTTGCATATTGTCTGCCATAACTTTAACCCTTTTGTGTGGGGTTGGACTTCACCCTCCTCAAAGATACTTCCTCTTGTCCTCAGCGCTCTCTGTTCCTATTTCCTGTGGGTCTCCAGAAGCCAAGTGTTATGCTTAAGGTGGGGAGAGGGAGTTACCTTGTTGCCACACAGGCTTTTGGCCCTGCAAATGGATTCAGCTGTTAAATTTCTGGTCCTTTACAAATGTTTGCTAATGCTTGCCCCAGAAACAAAGGACAACAGGTCATCAACGCATCCTTCCAGACTTTGGCTTGGGTAAGTGCACACCTGTCCAGGTGTGCGTTTTCCCAGTGCACACCTGTCCAGGTGCACTGTCCCCGGTGCACACCTGTCCAGGTGTACTGTCCCCGGTGCACACCTGTCCAGCTGTGCTGTCCCCGGTGCACAACTGTCCAGCTGTGCTGTCCCCATTGTCTTACAGACACAAGTCTCAGCCAATCCTCCCATCCTTGTCCCAGGACGTGTGAGGATGGCAGCTCACTGTTGGTGCCCTAACTTTCCTAAATCTGACTTTGACCTGGGAGGCAAATCAAGGCAAATCAGTAATCTATGAAATATAAAACGTGGGTTAGAAATGCATGCTGTCTGTCTCAGAGCACAGACTCAGCCTGGCTTGTAGGAATACCTTCTCTACCACAAAACCACTGACCTCTGATTCACCCTGGGAGGTCCAACACAGGCCTCCTTAAGCCTTTTTGGTTTATAACCACTGTGTACTTAAAAACCTTTTGTGTGACGCTAGGCATAAAGGTGTATAAAACAGGTAAGCACGTTAAACCTCTACTGGTAGTAAGTTATAAAAGGGATTATTTTAAAGCAATTATTTGCATACTAATGAAATGGGTTCGGTTGTTTATTTTATGTAAAGAATGAAATCTTGGTTGAATATTTGGCACCGCGGGATGTGTAGCATCTTCAGTGTTTTTTCGGAGTTGATCAATATTTTGATTTTTATAGTCATCAATGCGGAGAACACAGCTTTGCAGAGACATGTAATACAAAACTTCAGAAGTGTGTTTTAGGGCCGTTTAGGAAATTGTTGGAAATTCTGTCCTAATCCCAAGCCAAGATTCACTTAAAAATCTTTTTAAAAAAATGAAACTCAAGTCGGGAACCCAAACAGTAATTTTTTTTAAAAAACTGAAACATTCTAACAGGATACCGTCCAAAGATATACTAATTTGATACATACCGGAGTGACAGTAGCAAAATATTAAAAGTCTTTGTTTTCCATAATTAAACCCTTCTGTTTCTATTACACCAGAAAATTCTGTGTGCGGTAAAAAATACAGCATACAATTCATGGCATGCAACAGTCCCAGATCTGGGTCATGGCACTTCAGGCAGTGTTAGCCGGCATTACATGGAAAGACAACATGGAAGTGTTGTTATGTTATGGCACACATATTATATGTTCAGAACCAAAAGTACTGCAATGAAGTTGTGTGAAGCTACATAGGTGAGCACATTGGCTTTGAATCAGTTTTATTGGTTGTATGTTCAGAAATTCTTTTTCCCCCTTCGATGTGTTTTTCTTTGTGTGTGATTTATCCCTGTATCTAGATCACTGTGAATCACATCTTCCTCCATGTTTCTCAGCTTTTGACTTCTAGAGAAAGAGCTGGCGATCTACACTACACCAGACTACCATTATGCCAACAGATTCATTGAAGGTGATGTAAGAAACCACCTGGGCCTACGGAATTTCTAAGATTCTAAATAAAAAAGAATAGTGGTTTGCTGGAGGTGGCGAAGCACTGGCTAGGACCCCAGCATTCAGAGAGAGAGGAAGATGAGTCATGAATTTGAATCCAGCCTGGGCTACATAGCAAGATTCTGTCTCAAAGCAAACAAAATTTTCCTTTATATTAAGGCATCCTCCCATTGGAGTGAGTGATAATAGTTTGGCTGGGTATATAAAGCCTCATACTTTCTTGATGGAAAGATAGTTTGGCTGGGTATATAAAGTCTCATACTCTCTTGATGGAAAGATAGTTTGGCTGGGTATACACAACCCAGTTTCAAGAACACTGTTGATACTAGAGATCCTGAACTTATTATGAAACCAACATCATGTTACTTTGTAGCTTTACAGAAGTTCTAGTTGTGTCTAGGAAGAACATCATGTCTCCCCATTCTGTAGTATCACCAGTTTGCATTTCTCTGTTGACCTTTCCTCTTGACTCATCCTACCAGTAAGCCCCTCCATTCTGGAGCTGTGGTCTCCATTCTCCTTCAGAATGCTGTCCCCTCTCCTCTGTGCTGTCTGTTTCCATCTGGGGCCTCTCAGTAGTCAAATGTAACACTGGACCTCAACCCAGACTTTCCGAATCTGGGTGTAGAGTTTAAGAGAATCCTTAGGTAAAACATGACTGTGATTTATGCTCACCTCATATGTGCTCAAAGTGATTAAGGCTACCCGTCTCTCATCACCACATCTGTCCCCAAACCCCTCCTCACATCTCTCTGGAGCTTGCCCTTCTCTGAGGTGAGGAGCCTTCTTATTCCCTGGAGAACCATCTCTTCTGTGCGGTGGGTCCTCTCAGGTACACACGGTCTCTCGGTCTTTACTGACTCTTTTCATAGCATCTTTAAATAGAAGCAGCCATTTCCCGACTTGAAAAGTCTTCACTTGACCCTTTGCCTCTCCCGGCTCTCATGCTATTTCTCAACTCCCTCTTCCTGCCAGATTTCTTAAATTCATGCGAAAGCAAGCTCTGCCTCTGTCTCTCTACTGAACCTCTGGAAGTGTGGCATCTGACTCACCACCCTAAAATAATAAATAAACAAAACTTTCCTGGAACGCTGTCTCTGTTTTTATGTTCAGATACCCAAGCAGGATTGGCTGTGGCTGACCACTATGGCCTTCCAGAAAATTCTTTTCTCTTCTTCACTTTCAGGTCACTGTGGTTCTGTCTCATCCCACTGGAGGAGGAGTGGGGATGCCCTCAACCACAATGCTCTCCCTCTCCCACTCTGGCCTAGATGCTCAGTTCACATCTGTACCTAAAAGGTACATTTCTAGACTGTTGAATTATCATCACAGGATACACTTGGTCCCTGGTCCTCTGTGCATGGATCATGCACAAGTGCATGTGTGCACACACACGCATGCATGTGTACAGACACACACATGCACATACACACATACACATACAACACACCTACTCATGCATGCACACATGTACACATGCACATACATACACTTGCATGCACTTGCACACATACTCACAGGCACGCACACCAGGGCCAAGATTATCACAATGCTTATCTCATCTCCCTGGCTAGATTTAAAATAACTAAGGGAAGGACAGTGTTTGGGGCCACTGCAAATAATAGCTGTGGTTCTTTTCTGCTGCCCAGGATAGTCCTGCTGTGACAGGTTGTCCTAGGGTTGACTGGTACCCAAGGGGGGGCTTCCCTTTCTCTGAGAGGGGGCAGAAGAAAAAGAAGAGGGGGGGATGGGGAAGGCCAAGGAAGAAGGTTGTGGCCCCTCCGGCAAGCTCATAGGAATGATAGATATTCGCTGAAGCACAGTTTTTCACCACCCCCTTTCTGCCCACCTGCTGCCACTTCTCCTGGACTCCCATCGCAGGGCGTAGTACTCAGTACACAGTACTCAGTGCTTAGTACACAGTACCCAGGAATGCAGAGACTCAAACATCTAAGACTCTAAGTGTTAAGTGACCCAGAGTGCTCAACTGTAAATGGGACATCTATGGCAATCTGCCAGTCCCCCCTCACCAAGGCTCGGGGAACATCAGGGAAGAGGAGGTGGGGAGATTGTGAGGACGTGAGGATTGGGAGGAGAACTGTGAGATGCTGTCTTCTGAATATGTCACGGCTGTTGCACGCATGAACTCACTGGAACTGTGGTTACCTGCACAAGACCTGCACAAGAGCAAGCCTGGGGCTGGAGAGGTGGCTCATGCGGTCAAGAGTGTTCAATGCTCTTCCAGAAAACCCAACTCGGTTCCCGGCACCCATAGGGGTCAGGTGGCTCAAAACTGCCCATAACTCCAGCTCCAAGAGAGCCAAGGCCCTTGTCTATCCTCCTCGGCCACATGTGTCACTTTGTATGCATTTATATAATCAGGTACTCTCACCTACATAATAATTTAAGGAAGGAAGGGAGGAAAGAAGGAAGGAAGGAAGGAAGGAAGGAAGGAAGGAAGGAAGGAAGGAAGGAAGGGAGACAGATACTGTTATGGAGCAGGGGGTGCTGTTGGAGCCTATCCCTAACTGAGGAGCCACAGGCCGTTCATGGTTGTTAGGAGAGGGAGAATTCCTTTTTTTTTGTGGAGGATGACCATGACCCAGTCGGTTACCTCCCATCTATGTGCATGTGGACTTGGTGAGCTTAAAAATAAACAACAATAATAAGTAAAATATTAAAAAGATGTGGTTGGGTGAATTGGAGTTTCAGGGGAGACTGGGGCAGTAATATGATACTTTGTATCCATGTATAGAATCTCTGATTTTCATTATTTATTTTTTATTCCTGTTACACCCAATTTCAGCCTTCCTCCCTCCTCTCCTCCCAATCTTGCCCTTACAAATCCCTTCGATGTTTGACTGTGGGTCTCTGCATCTCTTTCCACCCACTGCTGGGTGAAGCCTCCCAGGAGACATTTATACTAGGTTCCTGTCTGCAAGTATAGCAGTGTATCATTAGTAGTACCAGGGGTTGGCTATCTCCCTTGGGATGGGTGTCAAATTAGGCCGGCCACTTGTTGGCTGTTCCCTCAGTTTCAGCTCCATCCTTATCCCTGCACATCTTGTAGGTAGGGAAAATTTGGAGTTGAAGGTTTTGTGGGTGGGTTGATGTCCCCCTCCTCCCATGGAAGTCCTGTCTGGCTATAGGAGGTGACCACTCCAGTCTCTATGTCCCAATTGGGAGGAATTTCAGATAGAGTCATCCCCAGAGATTCCCTGTAGCATCCCCCATCCCAGGTCTCCAGCTAGTCCCTGAGATGCCCTCCCCATCAATTTCTGTTCTCACTCCCAGCCCTTCTCCCTTCTCCCTTCCCCCAACCCTCAGCTTTATTCATAATAGCCAGAAACTAGAAACAACCTAGAGGACCCTTAACTAAAGAACGGGTAAAGAAAACCTGGCACATCTATACAACGGAATGCCGCCCAGCCGTTACAAACAAAGACACCATGAGATCTGAGGCAAATGGATAGAACTTGAGACTATCACCCAGAGTGAGGCAAGCAGACCCAGAAAGAGATGTATGGCATGTGTTCACTTAGAAGGGGACATTAGCCATAAAATGCAGATAACCAGACTACAATCCACAGACCCAAAGAAACTAAGTAACAAGGAGGACCCAAGGGAGGATGTGTGAATCTCATTCAGAAGGGGAAACAAAATAGCCATCCAAATCTGAGCGGGGAAAGGTACTGGGATGGAACTTTCAAAAGGCAAATTAAAAATATTTTAAAAAGTCAACCCTTTTTAGTCTACGTTTTGCTCTGCCTCCCCTGTCTAGCCTCTGTTTTCCTTGGCCTCCATTCTACCTTCAGTCATCTGCCTCTATTTTTTCAGCCCATTCTGCTCATGAGTAGCCAGGGTGATATTTTAAGAGTAAATAACATCACGGGACTCTGCCTGCGTAAAACGCCTCGGTATTTGACGTCATCCTGAAATTATTCTTTCGTGAGATGTACGCTTCAGTTTGGGTTGCTCTCCCCCTGACAGAGTCCTCCTGTTTCTAAGATAGACTGTAATGCTGATGTGTGAAATGGTGCCGCACAGAGGAGTTTTGGCCACATCATACGAGCTGGGAAGGGAAGGTCATGTTTGAGAGAGGCCAGCAGGGCTTTACTGAACTGCTTGGTGTCTGTATGCATCGGGAATTTTTATAATGAAAGAGTTTTGCAGGGATGCTTCATTACTCATAAAATTAAAAAGAAAGACACACACAGAGACAGACAGAGACAGAGTCACACACACACACACACACACACACACAGAGAGACAGACTGACAGAGACAGACTGAAAGAAAGGAAAAATTAAAGAAGGCATGATGAGAAATTCCATTACTCATCATATTAAAACAATATCCAGACAAACATACTTCCTGGGCCTGCCAGGCCCTGTCCGTTCCTGCCCAGCCAAAGTGCCTGGATTATCTCATTTGAGTCTTAAGTTGTAAGCTCTCCCTGTGTATCCCTCCAGCCCCTTGAAACTCCCAAGGAGGCCATGCTACTGCCTGGGGGTTCATCCTACACACTACTAAGGCCACAAACTGGATCTATATCCCCTAGGCGAGCTCACGGCCCCATCCGGCTAACCCTCAGGTCTCACTTGAATCTGCTTCTCAGAAACACCTTGACTTGGAAGCAATCTCGCCAATTTTCTTTATCCCTGCTTGCTTTCATGTCCTGTGTCTGTGTTTAGCGCAGATCTGGTCCGTCTGTCTCCCCCTTGAGGCCTCCATTCTGTGAGGGAAATGCTCAAGGGTCTTCTGTTCACGTGTGCATGCGCCACCCGCACCCCGTAACCCAAGAAAGACAGGAAGGATGTGCACACTCACACACACACCCAGTCCCCCCTCTAAAGGAATCTGCCTGGGGCAACTAAAGCAATAATTTAAATGAAACCAAAAAAAAAAAGTGTAGAGGAACTCTTCCCCAAGATCAGCAAATATTAAGCATTCTCATGCATTTATATTTTATGATTACTCTTTTATTAAAGAATACAAATACAGGGATAAGGTTAAAATCTCGCATGTTTCCCTCTCTAGGCTCAGCCTTTGTCTTCCCCATAAGACTCCACTACTGTGAATTTCACGTATATTCAAAGCATATTTAAAATTTATTATAAATCTTCCTGTCAGTAGGAATAGTATGTAGATTTTTTTTAAGCAAACATTAGTTAATTGGGGTGTGTGTGCATGTGTGTGCATGTGTGTGTGTGCATGTGTGTGTGCATGTGTGTGAGTGTGTGTGAGTGTGTGTGCATGTGTGTGTGCATGTGTGTGTGTGTGAGTGTGTGCTCCTGTGTGGGTGTGTGTAGGGTGTACGTGAGCATTTGTGAGCACTCAGGTTGCAGACTGAGGAGGAGGGTGGGTATCTTCCTTCCTCATGCTCTACCTTACATATTGAGTCGGGGTTTCTTGCCAGACCCAGAGCTCAACACCCGGATTAGTCTGACTAGAGCTTGCTCTGAGGATTCCCTGTCTCTGACTCTCACAGACTGGGATTATAGTTTCTAGGGATCTTATCCCAGCACTTCACCCACTGAGCCTTCTCCTCAGCATGTGCTGCCTGGCACCATCCAGGCATCTCAGAAGGCTGAGCAGAATTATCACCAGTTCAAAGCTAGCCTAGGCTACATAGTGAGACATGCTTCCCCACCCCCCCAAAAAGTCCAAATTTTATTACTTAATTCAAAAGAAAGAATAAGTGGCAGGGTATAGTATGTAACGTACAGTTTACATTTTCCACTCAACATGGTTATGTGCACGTGTACATACGTTATCAATTAGCTCAGCCACTGTTAACCATTCCATGGCAACTGGCTATCTGAATACCCTGGGGCTTTATTTATTCATTCCCTTAATGAGATACATTCCACTTATCTCCAATTTTATCTCTGACTACAAGATTGGAAAACGCATAGTTGGACAGGCTGTCTCATAAAGCACCTGCCCCATATAATCATTTAGACTGGCTGGAATAAATGAGCGAGAACTGGCCAGGTCATAAGGCGCTGAAAACGTTCGTATGCTCCTGCTGGTACGAGCGTGAATTGATGTAATCGTTGGAGAGAACAATTTGGCAATATCTTGTTAAGATAAAAACGCTCAGCCCTGTGCCCCAGCAATTCCATCTGTAAAATAAATCCCATCACCAAAGGTAAATTACGTATTCATTTTCGACCCAACAGAAATGTAAACTGGGTAATACAGGTATGGTTTAAAGTTTACAATGCGGTTTTATATGTATCATTTAACTTGACATCCCCAGCCATAGGAGAGCGGAATTGGCTCATAGTGTAAGTGATGGGACAGAAAAGAAGTTCAAAGCCACTTGGCTTTGGCCATTTGGTGCTGGGGTTCAAATCCCAGCCGTTGGACTATGCATCCAGTCTGGTTTGTTTTGTTCTATTTTTTATTTCCCCACGCCCTGCTTAGCATTGATTGGCAACTTGCCACAGCCTAAGGTCACCTAAGAAGAAAGTCTCAAGTGAGGGATTGGCTGGATCCAAGTGGCCTGCAGGAGTATCTATGGGGGGATGGCTTTGATTGTTGATTGATGTAAGAGGGCCCAGCCTACCGTGGACAGCATCATGAGCTGGGCAGGTGATCCTAGACTGAATAAGAAAGCTATCTAAGCATTAGAGTGAGTGAGCCAGCATGCGGCATTTTCCCACAGTTTCTGCATCTAGTGCCTGCTTGAGTTTCTGCCCTGCCCTCCTTCACCTGTGACCTGGAAACCAACTGAACTCTTTTCTCCCCAAGATGTTCTTGGTTAGAGTGTTCTATCACATCCGTGGAGATTGAAATTAGGCCATTGTTCATTGCCCCCGTGTGTTTTTATGCTGTGAAGAAAAGTAACAGGCTATATAGGTAGTTGTACTGATGCCCCTTCAGGCCCCTTTCACAGGCCTGTGCCCATCCTCCCAGGGCTGTACATCAAGGGTCACAACTAATCTTCCTCAGAGAATTGCCCATGGTCATATGAAACAGATTTTTTTTTTCTGCAGATGCCTGTAAATTTCCTTCCATTTTCCTTGGCAAGGATGTCTTAGGCAAGGATGACTAATAGCTACAGGTCTGCATGGTTGGTGTTGGAGAATTAACTCTGTGGTATCTTTCTGTTCAGCACTCCCTGTGGCTGGGGCAGAACTCCAGTGAGATCCACAGCTCTGCCTAGTGCGATGGTTTGAATGAGAAAATGAGACTGGCCCCCCATATTTGAATGTTCGCTACCTAGTTGGTCAAATGTTTCAGAAAAAGATTAGGAGGTGTGGCATTGTTGGAGTGGGTGTGGCCTTGAAGTGTGCCACTAGGACATTTGAGATTTCAATTAGGCTAGGTTCTCTCTCTCTCTCTCTCTCTCTCTCTCTCTCTCTCTCTCTCTCTCTCTCTTACTTTCAAATAAGATGTAAGCTCTCAGCTACTGCTTCAGCGCCATACTGCCTACCTGTTACCATGACGGTCATGGCCTTCCCCTCTGAAACTGTAAGCAAACACCCAATTAAATGTCCCCATTTGTAAATTGCCTTGGTCGTGATGTTTCTTTGTAGCAATAGAAAAGTAACTAAGGCAATTAGTGTCTTTTCTGTCTAATTTTACTTTCTTCATTTCCTTCCACTTTCCTCTCAAGTCCCTTGCACCAGGCTTCCCAACCTGGGCTCTGCCTGTAGGGCAATGGATTTTCAAGCATTGGACTGTAAAGGATTACCCAGAGGTCTTATTAGAAGCACACGTCAGACTCTATCCACCCACTCTCTGTTTCAGTTGGTTGAGGAAGGGCCCCAGGAGCTTTACCATTCTATACAAGTGATCTGCTGTGGCCAGCCCAGGGTCCCAGCTTTGGGGACTTCTGGGCCAGGGTTTGAGGTTGTAGATGGCAGAGAAACACACTCCAAGAGACTCTGAAGTTGGTTGACCCACCGGCAATGAGAACCCCTCCACCAGTGGTGGTGGTGGGGATTGATTGCTCTGGGCTTGTGGGAGTAACACAATTTCCGTGACAGCTTACAGTCACATGGGGACGGAACCGCTTTTACAATATTTCTGGCATTTGGACAATATAGTGGAGACAGTCTTCGTGAGGGCTATGAAATTAAGAGGCTATTTCTGAGGGTCCCCGAAGCATCAAAAGAAGAAAATGACAGACCCAAGGCAATTAATCACCAGCTCAGAACAGATCTCTTTGGACAGAGGGTCCTTATCTTCGTGGACACAAACACGATGAGAACCAAACTCAGAATCTAATTTTAAGAGATACAGAACTTCAGAGAAGTTTAAACTCTCAGCCTTGACAACTTGTCTACCAAAGTAGGCGCCTTAATGGGGACAGAGTAGGACCTGAGAGTTATTAATGTGACATTTCTGTCGCTGTGATCAGTAGCTGTGCAGGATCTCCTGACACCTTGGGGCCCTCGGAAGTATTCTTGTCTCTCCCTTGTTAGAAGATAGTCCATTGACTCAGATAACCATATGTAAGGAAAGATACTCTTCAGATATTTTAAGACCCAATTAAAATACAAATTGTTACTGATGTCTGGGGTGGTTAATCTCAGCTGTCAACTAGAAGAAACTCAGAATCTTTGGGGATATAGGCCTGTGGTTGTGAAGATTGTCTTACTTGGGACAATTGAAGTAGGAAGAACTGCCCACTGTGGGTGGCACCATTCCCCTGGCAGGGAACCTGGACTATATAAGGAGAAAGCTGAGTACCAGCATCCTTTGCTCTCTGCCTCCTAAATGTGCATTCAATATAACCAGCTGCCCCAGGCCCCTGCTTCCAACACCGCCCAACCATGATTGACTGACTCATGGGAATAAGAACCAAAACAAACCCTTTCTCTCTTAAGTTGCTTTTCTCAGGGAATTTTATCACTGTAACAGGAAAACAAGCTGATACAATATCTGAAGGCTGGCTCAAAGTGCTTCTGTGATGTCCCTACTAGACTAGAGACATGCGAGGTCAGGTATAAGCAGAGCTCTCAGTCAGGGCCATCTTCACATAAGTTTCGCTGAGTTCGCAGACTGGTGGCTTTCCCCGTAGGTCACAGATTACCATCAGAGCACATTATTCACTTTTAGTTCTTGGTCTATTTTCTGTTCTGGGAGCCGTACAGTAAGCAATGATATTGTGCTAGGAAAGGAGATGTAGCTATCTCGAGATTGACATTCATCCCACCCCAGCAAACCAAGATAGCAAGTCAAAAACTTAATACAGCAAGTGGGAGGTATGGCAGAGACACATGTCCCCCAAACTCTAGGATGCAGTGATGGTATCCCTTCTCCTTATTCATAATGTCTGACCCCTACAAGAATGAGGTGGTTCATGATTGATGTCAAATCTAATCAAGTTCCAGGTCCAGATGTGTTTGCTGGACTAGTGGGATAGGGTTAGAAGTTATAAGGCTCCTGACCCAGTCAGTGTGCTTGGTTCAGAGCTCCTTCAGATGGCCCTACATGTTGGCTTGGTTGTATGTATGTAAATATGAGCACTCAGGTACATGCACAGGGGCCAGAGAAGGGCACTGTGTACCCTGTTTTATGATTTTCTACCTTATTCCTTTGAGACAGGACATTGTTGTGCCCAGAGCCCATCATTTCAGTCATAGCCAGTGAGCTCTTGGTATTTGCCTGTCTATTACCCACAGTGCTGTGGTTACAGGCTTGGGCAGCCACGATTGGGTTTTATGTGGATGCTGGGGACTTGAACTTAGGTCCTTGTAGTTGCACAGCAGTTGCGCTTGTCCTCGCTGAGCCTTCTCCCCAGTCGGAGTTGGAGGGTTTTACAGTCTGCGTTAACAGGACTGGCATGAGTCAATGCTCCATGTCCTGTTCCAGGGCTGGGCTAATTCTCCTGCTCTCTGTCTCAGGGGTCTCTATGTTTCACAGAACATTCTGTGGGTTCACCATCTGGATGACGTCACAGGAATTGGCTCTAATAAAGCAGGAAGTTCAAGTGTTACTGATGCCTTGGATAGTCATTCTCCAGAGAATAAGAAATAGTTCAATAAACTCTTCCAGGGGATCTGAGTTTGTTCCCCAGAGTCTACGTTGAGTGACTCACAACCACCTCTAACTCCAGCCCCAGGGCATCTGATACTCTCTTCTCATCTCCAAGGGCACCTGAATTCATGCAAACACACACAAACACACTCTCTCTCTCTCTCTCTCTCTCTCTCTCTCTCTCTCTCTCTCTCTCTCTCTCTCAAACTGAAACATAAAACCTAAAGCCCCTGCATGTTTTGGAGACTCAATGCCTTGATACAGGCCAGAAGGTTTCTATTGAAGCAAAGGGACCTTCCTTTGCCTTGGAACAGCTTCCCAACGTCAGCTGCCTGTGCACAGATATGTACACGCATGTGAATGTGTAGTTAGGGCATAATTGGATACTCTTACACATATTTTTCTGTGATTTGTTTCATTTAACAGGATGCCTCAGAAATCTTTCCAGGACAATGCATGTCTGTCTTGCTTTCAAAAAGGCTTATTATATTTATTTCATAATACCGATAGGCCATAATTTACACAATTGCTTCCCATTGGGGAAATCAGAGACACTACACGCCTTAAGTTGGAGGTACGTAATACAGGCAGTTGGTTACCCAGCATAGGGGAGCAGAAGGATATACCAAGATAACCCAAATGTGTTTCCACCACGTTAAATCACCATGTCATAGTGACAATAAAAAGGCTACCATACCTAGGACATCAAGAATCCCCCCAAAAGAGGCTGGAGGAGCACAGCAATCTACAATTTTCATTTAATAAAATTGACGAGTTTTTTTTAGAAAAGTTCTGGGCTGGGCGCTCAGCTCAGTTTCTAGAGCGCTTGCCTGGTTTGCTTCCCTGGTGCTGTGAAAAACACTGTGAGCAAATGCAAACCTGCTTAGGAACAGGGTTGTGTGAGCTCAGGGCTTGTGTGAGCTCACGGGTTACTGTCCGTCATCGTGCAAAGCCAAGGCAGAAACCTGGAGACAGGAACTGAAGCAGAGACTACGGAGGAATCCTGTTGGCTGGCTAGCTCTCCATGGCTTGCTCGGCCTGCCTTCTATACCACCCAGGACCGTCTACCTAGGGATGGCGCTGCCCACAGTGGCCTCTTACAACAATCAGCAGTCAAGAAAATGCCCCATAGATCAATCCAATGTCCTTCTCCACTGTGCCAAGTTGTGACACTAGGACAGCTAACATGCACAAAGCCCTAGGTCCCAGCCCAAGCGTCCCATCACCTGGGCATGGTGGCACATGTCTGTTAACCTGACACTTCAGAGGTAAAGGCAGGAGAGTCAGCGCTTCACAGCCAGCCTCGGCTATATGACAAGTTCAAGGCCAGCTTGAGCGATGTAAGTACCCATCTCAAAGAAATGTCTATCTTTTCTTCATTTTCTTATCCCCATCACCAGTTAATAAGATGCGGTTTAAAATTACTTATTGACAATCCTCCGCTTTAATTGCTTGTATCTTTCCTCCCATCTTAAAAATGAGCACTTGGACCTTAAAAAGCAACAAACTGATTTCTAGCTGTTCTCAAAATTGTTCTTTCTCAATTCACTCCCGTAAATGTTTTCCCACGTGTCACCGGGGCCGCGGTTATTGTTTTAATTCTTCCATCAAATCCTTCCTTTATGGCAATTAGACTTTATGATATTTCATTAAGATTTTTCTCTATCATAAGAACATTTTTACATTAAAATTTTTTGTTTGGGGTAGGGGCCCAAGAGGATGCACCTGGCAAAAGGCACATATGGGGGTCAGAGGACGACTTGCAAGAGTCCATCCTCTCCTTCCACCGTGCGGGACTGAGTTCCGGTTGTCTGGGTTGGGGGCTGGCGTTCTTGTCCTCTGAGCGATCTTGCCAGCCCTTGTAAGACTATTTACAAAACATTGGTTTTAACCTAAGATTTTTTCCCTAAGGCTGACTTTTGCTTTTGCTCAGCTCTTTGAGCTGTGCTGTGCATGTGATGAGCTGCTTTGAGGGTTGGGCACAATACACCGCCTATGCTACCTCTTTCTGGGATGTCACTCAAACCCTAAAGTAAATTGCTGAATACAAACACATTTGAGTCGGCCTCTCTTCCGCTCGCTGGATCTCTTTGGTTTTTCTTGTATCATTACAGTTCAGTTAACAAATGCCTGGAGAGAGCTTTTTTTCTCCTACCCATTCATTGTCCTTCATCTTAAAACCATCCTCAGTGGGTGAAGGTGTTTGCCACCAAGCCTGGCAACCTGTGTTTGATTCCTAGAACCCACGTAGTAGAAGGAAAGAACCGACTTCTGAAAGTTGTCCTCTAGGCTACACACACACACACACACACACACACACACACAGACACATAGACATACACCCACACATCTACCCACACACATACATCTACACACACATCTACACATACACACCTACACACAGCTATACATACATACCTCACGCAACCTACATACATCTATGCACACATACACACCTACACATACGTCTACATCCCTTTACACACACACAACTACACAAACATTTACACGTAACCATACATACCTACACACATAACTATGCACATTTACACACATACATACAAACATACACGCACATCTACACATACACATGTAAATCTACACACATCTGCCCACAGACATATATACATATACACAGCTACACATACATATCTACACATATACACGCTCATTCACACACACACATCTACACACCTATGCACATACACACCTACGAATATGCATCTACATATACACACATACACGCAAATTTACACACACATCGACACACCCATACACACACACATCTACACATACACATAAACATACACACATATCTACACATACGTGCACATCTACATATACACACACCTACACATGCATTTACCCAGCACACACACACACACACACACACACACACACACACACACACACGTTGTTTGCCTGGGTATTTTGGGGTATTTTATAGGTTCTACAGCATTGTCAAGGCCACCCATTTTCCTATTGATTTTGCAATTGGTTATTGCCAGTGGCTAGAGAAGCTACTGAGTTTTGTCCATTGACTGTTTCGCTGAATTCTAATTGTGCTAATACTGTGGCAGTTGATTCTGCTGTATTCTCTAGCTTCCTATCTATCTCCCAGGCTGATCATGACAGTTGATTAGACAGTTGTGTCTCTGCAGACTTTCTTTCCTTTTCACATTGGTGCATACTCCCAGGATACTCTAAATGGTAGAGATGAGCACATTTAAACTTGTATCGAAACTGTCTTCAGTAGCATTGGTTTTAGTATGAGCCCAGTAAGCACAGTATTTGTGGCTGGTGCTACAATGGGAGTGAAGACTTCTCAGGCTGCAAAGCTTTTCCTTCAGTCTAGCAATCTTTTATTACTGAGAGGGTTCAGCGCAAGGAAAAGACTCCTTGTGAAGAACAGAGGTTTATCTAATAAGCTAGTAGAGAGGTCAACCCCATCTTAGTCTGCTTGAGTTGCTATTGCAAAAACAGCTTAAGTTTACAAACAACAGCAGTCTGTGTCTTGTGTCATTTCTTGAGGCTGAAAGTCTGAAATCATTGTGACGGTGTTGGTATCTGGTGAAGGCTGTTTCTTGCTTCTGAGATGGTGCCTGGTCACTATGTCCTCATGAAGAGAAGGCAGAAGAGCCAGAGAACACACCTTGATAGGGAACCAAACCCATTCTTGGATTTCCAGGTCCGTTGGTCAATGGGAGGTACTGGCTTGAAGATAGAAATAGGTCTCTCCTGGTTTCCCCTCCTTTACATAGACTTTCTGACAGCGACTCTATCCCCTTTATGACTCCCATCACATCCTAATTTCATCCTGTGATAAAACATTCTAACCAAAATCAACTTAGGGGAGAAAGGGCTTTATTTCAGCTTATAGGCAGGCAATAGTCCCTCATGAACAGAAGCCAAGGCAGAAATTTGAATAAGAAACTAGATGCTTGCTGGTTCTCTCACAGGGTCATGCCTATCCTTTTTATAGAGATCAACACCACCTGCCTAGGGAATGGTGTCACCCACAGGGGACTGGGCCCTCTGATATCAATTAGTAAGGCACTTCCTCATATAACATGTCTATGGGACAATCTAATCTGGTCAGTTGATCAATTGAGACTCTCTTCTCCTTGTAGGTCCAACTTCAATGGGACTAACCCCTTCTAGACATGGCTCCTTTCTGGTCCACTTAGCCCCCCTCCTGACGGTTGCTAGGCAACCCTATTAGGTTCCCCAGCTGAGATTACCCCTGTAACCAAGTCTCCGTATGGAACTACTTTGGTCTGACACCCCTCATCCCTATTTCCTTACTGGCCCTGACTCCTGTGGATCTTGTTGTAAGATCCCTCTCACGTCGGGTTTTGATCATTTACCTTCATTTCGTCTTTGTGACATATCACATACTGATAATTTATAATTGCATGTGCTTATGGTGTACAAACTGATGTGATGATTTTTTTTTAATACAAAGATTAAATAAAGCCAATTAGCCTCAAATATCTGACATTTTCTTGCGACGGGACACTTGAGATTTACTTTTGACTATACTGAAAAGATGTTTGCTCTGCTTAAGAAGTCATCTATTTCATACTGATGTTCCCGTTTGAGAGACTTTAGTTGCCTATAAAAATCCTGTAATTTTAAAAGCCATCCTCGCTTCGGCAGCGGTTCTCCCATTTCTGTCCCCGATGCTGCCTATTCGAACGTGTCCCTGGGTGTCTCATGATCCAACTTGTCAGACATATGTCAACTTTATAGTGTTTTGCATAAATCCTTATTTAATCACCGTGTCAGCTGCACCGAGGAGCCTTCTCCTCTCCGAAATGGCAGCCAAGAGAGAAGCAGCCCCTTCCTCGAAAGACGCACGTCTGCCAAGTTGCAGCATCCAAACTAGAACTCGGGTCTTTCTTTCGGAATTCAGGGCCCGTGCTCTGTCTTCCCTTCATCAGACAGTCGGAACACTCCGAGAGGGAGATTAAGAGGATCGTCACGGACTGCCTTGACATTTTCTACAGAGAACATGGATTTCTTTTGTAATTGGGAAAGAAGTTAATTAAGCCTAAACAAATAATTATAATAAAAATAGCCCTTCCGAGGAAGAAAGGCCACAGCGCGGCAGCTCGAGTTTAGAATGTTTATGGCCGGGAGGCTCAGGCAGGTCTTCAGGTAGCCTGCCTCAGACCTTGCCCTTCCCCCTTGCCAACAGGAGACTCCATCTTGGATACTGAAGTTTCCCCAACAGGTGAAGATCATGTTATTTGCCCCCTACGGCTTCTCCAATAAGCTCCCTTGGGGAAGTAGTGGTGTGTGTGTGTGTGTGTGTGTGTGTGTGTGTGTGTGTGTGTGTGTGTGTGTACAACCTTGGGTATAGTTCCCTCAGACACCTTCCATTTTTTAATCTAAGACAGGGTCTCTCATTGGCCTGGAACTTTGCCAAGTCGATGACGTCATCAGGTCCCAGAATCCTTCTGTCTTACCATCACCATCGCTGATATGATGGTGGGAAGCAGCCATCTTGCCATGCTATACCCTCTACAGCTCCTGTGGTTAAACGGGCCATTATGTTCTGTGTCTGAAGGACTCCCTCAGAGTGATTGGAGAAACTGAGTCTTGTGGGAACTGAGCTGACCCAGGCCAGCAGTATAGATCGTCAGTCTCCTTGGCGGGGGCAATGAGAGAAGGATCGGATTCTGTTCTCACTTCCTCTCTAGTCCTGGCCTCCGCTTCTGAGTCAGAGGAGCCCTGAAATGGCCTAAAATAGCCTCGTGGCTGGCAGCGTGTAGCTTTAGCGATCCACGCCACGGCTTGCATATTGATTTCGATTTTTTTGGTTCTTATCAAGATATATTCCTCATCCCTTCAGGTAAATAGTGACCTTGGACTCACCACCTTCCATATTTGCAGTCTGGGTCAATGAGTCTCTGTATTGACCTAGGGGGAGGGTATCGATAGCTGCTTATTGTTAAGATATTTCAATGTCAATAAGCGGGCCCCACGGAGGTGGGAGGGGCCCAGGCAGCAAACCCAGCAGCTAAAAAACCAATCCCTTTCCCCCAGTTGTCATCCTAGCTTGGAAGGGGTCGGCTTTAAAATTGATTAACTTTCCTGAAGGGAGTGGGAAAATAAACTCCCAACACCGCCTGAATCTTGCCAAAGAGAACTTTCTTAGAATTACTATCCATTACATCGAAGGGCTAGAAACACCCGTGGGCAGCTGCCCGTCTCCCCTCTCCGCAACCAGAAGATCAGGCATCGGGTGCTGCGGAAATTGCTTGGATGTGGCCATCAGACGCAGACACGTCTAGAACTAAATCACGTGTGTGTGTTTCTATGAGTGTCCTGCTTCTCGTTGCTCCTTTAATCTTTGGAGCAAAACCCAGAGCTCATGGGTTTTGCCAGTGAGCTTCTGGCATCTTTCCCTTCTGACCTGCTCAGTGCTTGTGCTGTGGGCTTGTTCTCATGCTTAACCTTTACAAGGGAGCCGGGACTGGAACTCAGGTACTGATGCTTATGCAGTGAATTCTTTGCCTGTAGAGACATCACGCTAGCATCTTTATTATTTCTAAACCCCAGCGTCCTCTCCTAGGCAGGGATAAGCCAGCATACCTACCCTATGGGGTGTAGAAGTGCTATCTGGGTATGACTGATCCGTGTAGATGCTACCTAGTCCTAGGGTGGTCTAAATTTATTCACTAAGTTGAGAGTTAGGAAGTTTCTCTTAGCGCCTTGGCTCTCCTTCCCAGCATCCCCTGCTCCGTGCCTCCTTCCTATGCCTGGTTCACAGGATGGATTTCAAAGTCTCACTCTGACTCTCAGATCTCATAATTACCCATCCTCTGTGGCTCGCTTTCCGCCGTGGATCCCCTGATGCCTCTGCCTCAGCGTGCTTGACCTGGTCTAGAAGTCCCAGGAGACCTGGACTCTCTGCATCCCTGGCAGGGGGCGTGGTTCTCATCCTGTAGATGTCATTAGCTCTGCTCCCTTCACAGTGACTGCAGGGGCTCATCCGCTTAGATTTGTTTTTCTGCCAAAAAAGCATGGACTCCTTAGGCTGGCTTACGGGGTAAACTCAATGCGAGGTGTAAGCCTGGCATTTCTGTTGCTTTTCTAAGTCTGTCTCCTTAGCTTTGGGTCACTTGTTTACTTCTGACAGTTGACAAGCTAGTCACTCAGTGTGTCCAAATCTATCTTATCATCCCTCAGAGCTGAAGACAAAGAGAATCACTGCCTTAAACCTGCGGTCGCCTTGGATTTTTGGAAGTACAAAACCTGGAAGGTCAGGCCACCCCCAGATGACAGTGATCACCCATGCGGGCCAAGCTGCACTCTGAAGCAGAAGTGACCATCTCCTAGGAACCAGATTGACCCAGGGTAGCATCCTCAGGCCACCACACTGGACCCAAGCTGAGGTGAGGATCAAGGAGACAGCATCTGGACCAGGACTGCTTCATGATGCCAACATATTGCCCCTCGCCCCAACTTAAATCTAAAGTTAACATAGGCATCCTGATCTTCTGAAATCTTGGGGGTCACTGGGCCCCTTTATCCATTCCCTTTCTCTATGTGGGCACTTTGAATAAATCTCTCTCTCTGGGTTTTACTACTAAGCCCCCAACCCCAGTGTATGTGCGTGTGTGTGTGAGTGTGTGTGTGTGTGTGTGTGTGTGTGTGTGTGTGTGTCTATGCGCAGGTGATGCGTATGCCTGTTTTTGTGTTTGTGGAAGCCAGAGGTCAGCTTTCTTTGGGTTCTGCCCACTTTTACTTCTTTTGACTCTCACTGGCCTGAAGTTTACCAGCCAGTAGCCCAGGAACTTAAATGTCTTTACCTCCTTGCACTGGGACTGTAAGCACATGCCACCATGCCACCACACCACCATGTTGCCCTGTTAGGTTGATTGTTTGTTGGTTTGTTTAACATGGAGACTTAGGATTTCAGTCACTCAGGCCCTTATGCTTGGAAGATTAGCACTTTGCCAACTAAGCTCTCTCCTTGGCCCAAGTTTCTTTTTAACTCAACGGATGGCCAAACTGAGCCTGCTGGGACTGCAATAGCCCCAGCTTTTGGCCTGAAACTTCTTTTTTTATTTCTCCCGTGTTCCCATCAATGCCCTCAGAGACTCTGATGAAGGAGTGCTCTATCCTTTCTCCCAGGTCGTGCCCTGCCCAGGGTTGCTGTGAGAAGAGCTTTGAAGACAACCTAGGAAGGAGGTGACGAAGGTAGCCCCATGCTACCTATGCTGGCAGGCTACTTACTAGCAGGCATGTGACTTGTCCTGGGGACACTGGGGTGGGGAAAGATTCTGGGAAGGGCAGATACTGGTGCAGCCATGGTATAGCCAGAGACATCTGCGTTATAGCATTATGGATAAGAAGGAGAGACACAGAGTCTAAGAGCTGCTGCTGGACTCTACTCAGACATAAGTAATGAGTACTGTTCTGCTGAGAAGGAGGTGAGGGGAGAAGAGAAGAAGGAAGGGAGGAGGAAGGGGTATGAAGGAAGGAGGAAGGGTTATAAAGGAAGAAAGGAAGGAAAGAATGAAGGAAGGAAGGAAGGAGGAAGGAAAGAATGAAGGAAGGAAGGAAGGAGGAAGGAAAGAATGAAGGAAGGAAGGAGGAAGGGGTATAAAGGAAGGAAGGAAAGAAGGAAGGAGGTGTCTAGCATTGAAGAAGGGGAATGAGTAGCATCTGATTTGGTTAGAAAGTTGGTATAGATACCTACACAGTGGTTCTCAACCTTCCTAATGCTTTAATGCAGTTCTTCATGTTGTGGTGGTCCCCCCTCCCCCCAACTGTGGAATTACTTTCGTTGACACTTCATAACTAGACTTTTGCTACTGTTATGAGCTGTACTGTAAATAGCTGTGTTTTCTGATGGTCTTGGGAGACCCCCATGAGAGGGTCTTTCATTGAGAGCTGCCGCAACAGCTCCCTCAGCCCTGGAAGCACACTTCCTAAATCAGCATCGTCTTTCACACAGCCGCAGCTCAGCTCTGGGCTAGTTCCCAAATCCTCCCATGATTGCCACCTCTGGACACTGGCTCCTGCTGCCAACCACCTAAACCCCAAAGCAAACACCCAAAGCTCAGAATCTTAATGCTGATCACAAATTTGCATATGCAAATAAACACACGCACAGTCCTCTTCCAATCCTGCAGAGAGTAGAACATGACAGGACAGCTGCCCACATCCAGCACCGGTGGAGCAGAGGACAGAGAAGTGAGGATGGTATACTCAGTTCTTAACGAGTAACTCCATAGACAGGGGTTGCATGCTGGCCACGTGTCAGCAGGAACACCAGATCCAACCACAAAAGGCAAAAATCAGGGGCTGGGGAGATGGAAGGCACAGGGACCTGACTTTGATCCCTAGAAGCCATGTTGAAAAGTACCAGGCATGAAGACACACTTGTAATCTCAGGGCTAGAGAGGTAGGGACAAGCTCACTGGGCTGCTCAGCTCTCCTCACTGACTTGGTGAGCTCTTTAAGCCAGTGAGAGACCCTGTCAAGGAAAGTAAGGAGGAGAATGCCCGAGAAACATCCCAGGTTGACCTCTGGCCCCCACATGCATCCCTGAGCTTGCACACCCATGTACACAAAATAAGGATTCAAAATTAAAAAGATGGGGCTGGAAAGGTGGCTCAGTGGTTAAGAGCACTGAGTGCTCTTTCCGAGGTCCTTGGTTCAATTCCCAGCACCCACATGGCGGATCATAACCATTTATAGCTCCAGGCCTAGGGGATCCAGTGCTTTCTTCTGGCCTCCTTGGGGACTAGGCACGTGTGTGGTGCTCAGATACATATACAAACAAAATACCCGTACACATAAAAATAAATACATACACTTTAAATTATAAAAAATTAAAAAGATGAAAGCTTGATTTTTTCTGTTGCATAGGAACACGTGGTTTTGTAATTACTGTACCTCAATGAATTTACCGTCTATCTCTGTGCAATCACACACACACACACACACACACACACACACACACACAGTGTTTGTATATGGGCGTGTGCGTTTCTGTGTATACATATTTATATGTATGTAACTTATTAACTACGGGGTTACTGCCCCGGAGGAATTCAGAAGTTCTGTGGCGAAGACAGACACGCAAACAATTATGGTACAGTAAGAAAAATAACTTTAATGTAGGCAGGATCAAAGAAGAGAGGAACCGAGGAGAAGAAGTGCCCAGGGCTACTGGGGAAATTGGGAAAGACTCTCAGAAGGAGGCCACGGAGGCTGAGCGAGCATCTTCTAGACTGACAGGGAGCTCTAGAGCTATCCCCGAGGAGGACGCTTATGCTCGCCTAATAATTATTTATTAGGCCATCTGCTTCTGGTTGGAATGGAATTTTGCTCCGGGTAAGGATGCAGAAAGTTACAAGAAGTCATCCTCCCACCTTCTATCCTAAAAATGAAAACAGGATAAACTACATGACCACATCTTTTAAAAATACATAAGAGAGCCGAGGACGCAGATGTGTTGGCTGTTCCTGGGCCGGAAAGGACCTGGGACTGTAAGGATATCAGGAAAGGGGGTAAATCCACCATGCGTGGGGGTTAAAAAGACATAAGTTGGGGATGAGGAGATGGCTCCTCAAAGCGCTTGCCAGACGTATACAAGGCCCTGAGTCTGGATCCCTAGCAACCATGTAAAGTAGGCAGATGTAGTCTTTGCTTGGACTCCCAGTGCTCCAGAGGCAGAGACAGGAAGGTGTTTGGGGCTCGCTGGCTGGCCAGTTGTAGTGGTTTGAATAGGTTTGGCCTCCATAGACTCATGTGTTTGAATGGTTGGCCCATAGGGAGTGACACTATTAGGAGGTGTGTCCTTGTTAGAATGGGTGTGGCCTTGTTGGAGGAAACGTGTCACTGTTGGGGTGGGCTTTGAGGTCCTATGCTTAAACTCCACCCAGGGCAGAAGAGCTAGTCTCTTCTGGCTGCAGTCATATCTAGAGGCAGGACTCTTAGCTCCTCCCTGCCATGCCTGCCTGGACGCTGCCATGCTCCCTCCTTGATGATAATAAACTGAACCTCTGAGCCTGTAAGCCAGCCCCCAAGTAAATGTTGTTCTTTATAAGAGTTGCCCTGGTCATGGTGTCTGTTCACAGCAATGGGAACCCTAGCTAAGACAGGAGCATAGCCCACTTTGGTGAAGAGAGTCTGCCTAGAAGAATAAGATGGAGAAACACCTGATGTCAAAATCTGGCCTCCCCACACATATACACACATGAACACAGGCGCTTGCCTACACATACAAGAGCACATAGCACATGCGCCTGTATGCACAGACGTGCACACACGCACACAAACAAAGAGTAAAGGTCATATTTAATGCCCTTCGTCTCAAAGAGCGCGACAGAATGTGTCCTGCAGAGCCCTCTCGCATCTTCCAGTTCTTTCCCCGGGTCTGGCAGTGACTGCGGGAAGATGGAGCCCCTTGAAAAATCCCCGGATGGACTGAGAACAGCCAAGTTCAAGGTAGAGGCAAGCCAAAGGGGCCGGGACAGAAATGCAGGGTTCAGAGAATCTTCAGCCCAGGTACAAAGCCAGCGGCGGTAGAGCTGGAGAGCCGAAGAATCCCTCCAAGGGACCCTGAACGCAGCATGTGGCGCTAACTGAGAGAGACATCTCCCCCATGCTTAAACCCAAAGCTCGGCTGCAGGAAGTCCTGGCTCAGCCCTCAGAGCGTGCGAAGTCTCTGGCGAACTGGCTGCCTGTAAAAACACAGCTCGGCTCTAAGAGTCTTCAGCTCGACCACAGGTTAAGCTGACTCAGCCTCCCAACCCAGCGAGCAATTGCGTTCTTTAGCCTCGACTGTTCTCTTCCGCGCAATGCCCGGAATTATAATTAAAAATTACGAAACACTTAATGAAGCAGGGATTTGTGCCCTATAATCAGGATTGGGGAGGGCCATTGAAGCAGACCCGCGGCTAACCCAGGGGCTGGGATAGCCAGAAAGGATCTTTAAAAGACAACACTAATTATCTCAATGCGTGGTAACAGCACCGGGAACAGAGAATAGATGGAGATATTTCTTATTAAAAAAAAATAATCATTCATGTGTGTGCTTGCGTGCGCATGCGTGTGGGTGCGCGCGGGTGCCAGAGTGCGCATGCTGAGGTCAGAGGTCGACTTGCCGGAGTCAGTTCTGTTCTGCCGCTGTGCTAGCCAGCTTTCATGCCAACTGGACACGAGCTGGGTTCATTTGGGAGAGAGTGAGAGAATGCCTCCGTCCGGATTGGCTATAGGCAAGTCTACAGGACGTTTTCTTGATTAATGATTGATGTGGGTGGGTAATGTGCGGGTACCCGGTTCACTATGGGTAGTGCCATCCCCCATAGGTGGTTCTGGATGGGATTTAAAAAAAGCAGGCTAAGGAAGCCATGAGGCACAAGTCAGACAGCAGCAGTTCCTCATGGGTTCTGCTTCGGCTCCTGCCTCCAGGTTCCTAATTGAGTTCTTGCCCTGACTCCCCTCAGTGATGGACAGTTACCTATATAAGATGAAATAAGCCCTTTCCTCCCCAAGTTGTTTTTGGCTATGATATTTTAACTCAACGATAGACATCCCAAGACATCCACCCTATGGGTACCACTGATCTAACTCAGGTTATCAAGCTTGACTGCAAGGAAACCTTTAACTTACTGAGCCATTTTGCCAGCCTTATGATTTTTATTTTTTAAAGACAGATTCTTGTATATCCTAGGGTAGCCTCAGACTTCTGTGTAGCTAAGGATGACCTTAAACTCTTAACCTTTCTGTCTCTACCTCTCAAATGCCGTCACCATGTCCAGGACATGGTGGTGTTGAACTCAGAGGTTCCCACAGGCTAGACACACATTCTACCAACTGACCACACTTCCCACTGCTCAGATGGTGAATTTTAGCATCGACACTCTAGCCTAGAATAAACCATTATTTGGAAGCTGAAAGCTATTTCATAATACACACAAAATTCGCTCAGTCAGCTTCATAGCAGACTCGACACTGTGGAAGAAGAGGTTGGCGTACTTGAAGGTGGGATGAAAGAAATCATCCAACTTAAAGCAGAAAAGATTCTAAAAAAAGGTCAAAATGACTGATCATCTGCACCCTGAAGGACAGTATCAGGAAGACGTAATAGAGCGTGCAATTAGAGTCCCAGAAGGAGAGGAGAGAGATACAAGACAAGAAATAGTGAGATGGGTGAGAGTAGAGAATATTCCAGACAGATGACGTTAACCTACAGGTCCAAGAGTTTCCACAATCTCCCACCAGAGCAATCAGAACCATCCCCAACAGTGAGTAATCAAACACTGAAACCAAGAGACCCCAGACAGCTGAGTAAGACCACCACTGGAATGAGCAAAAAAGAAGAAGCCATGGGATAGCACCGTGGTGTCTCTAGAGGGTTCTGAATAGAGACATCGGGGTCTTCATTTAGAATTTTATATCTAAGTGGAAGTATCTTCCCAAAGTGAATGTAAAAATACAAATTGGATAAGGAAAGCCCACGAATTCTTTTGTCTTGCAGAGCTGTTCCACAAGAGACTTTGTACCTGATGGAAGCCTGTTCTTGTTTGGAGGAATAACTAAAAATGATGACTACGACGATGACGAGGACAACCCGAAAAGTCAGGGATGGAACTGGTGAAATAAAAGTAACTTCCCAGAAGATCCTAAACCCGAGGAAGAAAGGCAATAGGGGTAGGAGTAGGAGAAGGGGGAGAACCGGAAGGAGGGGAGGAACCATCCTCCCAGGCTCCTGGAGCACTCTCTGCCACGCCCCTAACCTTGAGGGGGCGGGGCTTAGCTGGGGGTAAGGAAGCATCCATGTTGGGTTGCTGCTTGTTTGTGGCGCGTTTTCTCTGGTTCCTTCTTGTCTCAGAACCTGCTTTCTGTCTAGCTGCTCATCTCTCCCATGTGTTCTGCTCAAGCCCAGAGAGCCAAGTGGCCATGGGTTGAACTCTCTGGAACCGTGAGCCAAAATGAATAACCTCACTCCCTTAGGTTGTTTCTCTTGGGTATGGGATCCCAGCAGCAAGAACGCTAACGAGTATCGACTCCAAGGGTGCCAATCTGAAGTTAATAAAAATATATTTGTATTTTACGCGAGCGAATGTAATTGAAGTTGTCTGCAGAAGATTACTGGGAAATGCACAAATTGCACCAATGTTTAATGCGCTTTACGTATCTTTTTATGTAGGCATAAACTATGCAGCTGGAATTTTATGTTGTTTGTGGAGCAGTATGAAATTGTTTGAAACCAGTGATATTAAGTGGAAGGTGCATACTATATCCAGAGTAACCACCAAAAAGAAAAAAATGTTAAAAGAAAAAAAGAAATAAAAAGGCACTAAGAGATGCTGAGGGGAATGCTGGAAAATAATTAACCCTGGAAGGAAGTAGGGGTTAGATATCAGAATATTGGGCCTCGGGGCAAACAGTAAATGGCAAAAGTATACTCTACAGCAATAACTTTTAAAGTACAGAAGGGTCCAACTCTCAAAAGATGGAAATTGCTAGAATAGATCATCAATATCTGGTTATATATCAGATATACCTATATCTATATCATCTATATCTATCTGTCTGTCTGTCTATCTATTTAAAAGAAGCAAGATTAGGGCAGGGGAAGATGTCTCAGTTGGTGAGGTGCTTACCTTGCAAGCCCAAGAACCGAGTTCAATCCCCAGAGCCCTAGTACAGGAGCTGGACACAGTGTGTATGAGAGACTGGCCTAGTCCTGGGACTCGTTAGCCAGCCAGTCTGTCTTCTCAGAGGTGTTCAAAAGAACCAAAGTAGTGAGAGACTTTGTCTCAAAAGGGGAGGAAGGATGGCACCCACATCAGTCAGCTTTTCTGTTGCTTTAATAAAGGCCATGACCAAAAACCTTGGACAGGAAAGGGTTTATACCTCCAGGTAACAGTCTATCACTGAGAAGAAACAGGGGCAGGAACCTGGAGGTAGGAGCTGATGCAGACACACGTAGGAATGCTGCTTACTGGCTTGCTCCTCGTGGCTTGCTTAACTTGCTTTTTAACAGCATCCAGGAGCACCAGCCTAGGGGGACCAGCACCCCCCAACCCACGCAGTAAGCTGGGCCTGCCCACATCAGTCATCGAATATAATTGCTGGAAAGCTAATGTGTTGGGGGAATTTTTCTCAATTGAGGTTCCCTCTTCCAAACTAACTCTACCCAAATTGACATAGAAAGTAGCCAGCATAGCATGTAAGAAGTGACACCAGTCCTCTACATGCTCATGCAAACACACGAACATTCTCACCATGCCCATACATGATCCATGCACACACGTACACACAGATATTCATGCACACAAAGGAAGGGGAGGAGAAAGAGGAGGAGGAGGGGGATGGGGGGAATACAATTTAATATAAAGTCATGGCCAAGTTCTAGGTAGGAAGAGATTCGAATGCAAGATCACGAACACCAAGCATGAGAAAGGTTGCTCAGAGGTTACTGACCAAGAAGGGATCTGTCCACAGGAGAAGCATGAGCCTCCCCCTCCACTACCTCAAGTGCCAAGGTTAAAACTCATGACAGCAGAACTTAAAATATGCGAAGAAGAAAATGACACGAAGAGACGAATCTAAAGATTTTACCACCTCCTAGGGGACAGGATGTCAGTGAAGGACAAACAGGACTCCAGTAACGACATTAAATGACCCAACACAGCTGATGCTTGGGAAGCCATCTGCACTGAGTGACGGCGGGAACAGTTCCCTTTCAACGCCCAAGACTCACCATGTAGGAGACGAAGGGAGAGCACTCTCAAAGATTGAAAAATGAAACAGAGTTTATTCTCCGAGCGCTGCGTAATTAAATCATACATCAATAACAGCAAGGTCCTAGGAAACCTGCAAGCACTTGGAAATCAGGCAACCCATTTCCAAGTAATCCACTGGCCAGAGAAAATAATTAAAAAGCCATTTAAATCGGATGCAAATGAAGCCGTAACGTAGCGAAGGTTGCACAATGAAGTTAATTCAATATTCTCGGGGAAATTTACAGATGGAAATTCTTGTAATAGAGAGAGAAGAAAGGCTTCAAACATAGTTGGAGAAATCAAGAAGGGAAAAAAAAGAAAGGCAAATTAAACCCAAACTGGAAGGATGGGAAATATTAAAGCTGAGGTTAGGACAAGGTTAATAAAATTGATGATGCTGAGCCTAACTAACTAACTAACTAATTAACTAACTATCTAGTTAACTAACTAACTAGCTAACTAACTAACTATAGCAATATACACATGTATATATGTATGAATATATAGAGAGGGGAGGGAGAGGGAAGGAGGGAGAGAGAAACAAAGAGAGGGAGAGAGGGGGGATGTCCAGCATTAGATGCTGAAGTGATGTCATCACTTCAGGCCTCTTGGACAGAGGAAAATGATAAGGTAACTGTAGTAAAAAATTATGTGTCAATAAATTTAACAGCTTGAGTGAAACAGGAAAATTCCTTGTAAAAACACAATCCTTCACAGGAAAATGGAAAAAAATCCCAACAGTGTTCATTGTATCGGTTCTAAAAGTTGAACTTAAGAGCAACTCGGCAGGAAGAAAAGAATACCCACTAGTAGTTGGCTAGCGAGCTTTCTCAAGATTTTAAGGTGGAGCGCATATCCCACTCCCAGGTGTATACGATGAGGGGATGACCCCCATTCGCTTCCTGAGGCCAGCATATTTCCAAGGCTGGATCCGACACATTTATAGTAAAGGAAGTGAATAACCAAGGACATTCACAGAATTCATTTACTTTGTGACATAGTCTCTCTACGGAGAGCCCTGGCTGGTCTTGAATTCACTATGTCAATCAGGCTGGCCTTGAACTTAAGAGATATGGCCTCCCTCTGCCTCCTGACTAGAAGTGTGTGCTACTACACCGTGAAACAGTAATATTTTAACTAATTATGTGTGTGTGTGTGTGTGTATATATATATATATATATATATATATATTTGCATGTATGTGTCTGGTGACCATGGAGGTCAGAATATAGTGTCAGATCCCCCTGGAAATGGAGTTACTGGATGTAGTGAGCCACTGTGTAGGTGCTGGGAACCAAACCTAGGTCCTTCAGAAGATAAACAAACGCCCTTATTGAGCCATCTTTCCTACCCTGACCAGTAATATTTTAAAAGATAACACATCAATACGATGAGGCTAATTTAACATTCAAAACTAAACTCGTGTGGCCGGGGTGTAGCTTAGGGATGGAATGCACACCCAGCTGTGTAAGAACCTGGCTTGGATCTTTGGTAGTGTTGACGACTGTTACGTGAGTCAAACTTCCATGTGACAGGATAAAGCAGGAAAAATATCTGGTCTTCTTAGTAAACACAGGAACTCTATTTGACAAAACTCAACTCCTGCCCATGATGGAAATATTTTATATCACCTTTAAAACAGCAACAAACTTGCTGTTTAATAAAAAGCATATTAAAAAGTCAAAGGTTAAATCATACTTCTAAGTGAAACACTAAGTTTCTTTTTCTCCCAAAAGCCTGGGAAGCAGACAACGTAGCCATTCCCAGCTTCTATTCAGCTGAAGTCCAAAACCAGGTCAGTGAAGTAAGGCAACATGAAGAATTAAAACTACAAAAATCAGAAGGGAAGGAAATGGCTTTTATTCCCACATGATATAATGACAACTATAGAAAAGTCTTTTTTTAAGGTTTAGGGTGGGTTTTTTTTTTTTTTTTGGTTTAAGAATTTTCATTTTTGAGACTATAATTACATCGTTCCTCCCTTCTCTTTCCTCCCTTCAAATGTTCCTATACACCCCTCCTTGCTCTCTTTCAAATTCATAGACTCTTTTCTCATCAGTTGTTGCTACGCACATGTATGTAACATATACATATCGATTAGTAAATATAACCTGCTAGTCTATATAATGTCACATGTAAGTACATTTTCAGACTGACCATTTGGTACTGGATGTGCCCTTCCCTGGGGAACATTGTTATTTCTCCTGCTTTCAGCATTCCTTGGTTGTCTGTAGTTCTTTGTGCAAGGTGGAAGCCTCTGGGCTATTTTTACTTTTATGTGTATGAGGTTTTTGCCTGTGTGAGTGTCTGTGTATCTCAAGGGTGCAGTGCCAGGAAGATCAGGAAAAGGGGGCACAGATCCCTAAGTTACAGGTGGCTGTGAACTGCCATGTGGGTGCTGGGAACAAGGTTCGTGTCCTCTGTGTTAGCAACCAAGGTTCTTAACCATTGGAGCCATCTCTCTAGCCTCCAACAGGTTCCTTAAGAAAAACTTGGCCAGCCACTCCTGAGGTATACCTGAAAATAGAAAGGAAGGGCTATTCTCAAAAACAACCACAGGCTTTGTCTGCAGCGCTTAAAGACCTAGACTCACAAGAAAAGGCTTGTACCAAAATTTTTACTGGGGCAGAATAGCTGTCTGTCAACAGGAGATCGGATACCAAGCTGCCTTCCTCTCAGCCAGTGGGATGAGAGGAGGGGCAAGGAAGGCGCACACAGCAGGTGTGAGCCCACCACAAAACACGCCCCGGCAAAACCAAACTGTATGATTCCATTTTTAGGACCTCCAAGCCCAGGCAGGGCAATCTCCGCAGACAGACGTCTCAGGAGCTATGATGAGGATGTTACTGGATTCGGCGTGAGAGGCCTGAGCGAAGTTTGGGAGGTGATCAACATCCTACATGTTGATTTAAGAGATTGACATATAGGTGTCTCTGACTGCCCAAAACCCATTCAAGCGTTCATTTCGTTCTATGTAACCTAGACCACTCTATCCGAGGGCAGAGGAGGGAGCGGGGAGAGGGAGGAAGGAAGGAGAAACGTGGAGAAATGCAGCGGAAGGTGAGAGATGTTCCCAACCTGCTTCGAGTCAACGAAGTATAAAAAACCCATTTTGAGACAATCAAGAAAAACGGACGAGGAACCGGGCGAGAGAGGTAGGGAATAATTGCTGCCGCTTCCGCCGAGTAAGAAGATGATTTTGTCATTTGTTTGTCATGTGTATGGATGCATCGGGGTGAGCTGATAAGATGCCCCGGATTGGCTTTAAATCGCTTCAGAGAAGCAAGGAGAAAGGGATGGTGGGAGGGAGGGGGCACAGGGCGTCTTTACGGATTCCCATTAGAAGTGTTTAACGATACATTTTTAAATAAAAGAAAAGACAATTACAGCTTAGGTCGCATGTCCAGAAGAATCCCTCTGAGTCTTCTCTCCCACACAACATTCAAACTTTTTTGTTTTTTGTTTTTTTTTCTCTTTTTGCATTTACACAGAAATCTATTAACAGGTCATGAAATCAATCTAGTGGGTAAGATTAGCATTATTATTATATGAACTAAGAGAAAATGGCCCTGAAGAAAAGAAAAATAATCCTAGAGTATTTACTTATGATGAAGATATATGTTGCCATTCAGAGATATTGGAGAGAGAGAGAGAGAGAGAGAGAGAGAGAGAGAGAGAGAGAGAGAGAGAGAGAGAGAGGGAGAGGGAGAGAGAGAGAGAGTGCATGAGTGTCTCCACACTGAATTCTGATGAAAATTATTTGGGAAACAGCCCTCCATAGCAAGGACTCCAAATGTCAAGCCCCTCCTCTCACCCTTCACTCCACCCTTCCCATAGAACTTGTAGGATGTCCATCATTCTGACGCTACCCCAGGCCTATGAGTGACTCCCTGCCTCAACCCCAAATACCAGTACATGCTGTCTACAAGTTAGGTGTGTGTGTTGGCTTGTTATATGAATGTATGTGCAGATGTGCATGCCCTGTGTATATGTGTATATCTCATACATGTGATGTGTATGCATGTGTGTTATGTGTCTATGGTCTGTGTGCTATGTGTGCGTGCTATGTGTATATGTGTATTTTCTACAGTGTACATGCATACTCTTGCCTTACATTCACGCATGTAGGTTGTATCCTGTATGATTTGTGTGTAGTGCATTGGAGGTCTCTGGTGTAGTGTGTGTATGTGTGTTTGCCTATGTTGAGTGTATATAAGGTATAATATGAAACATGGAAACTGTCTGCATGTGCTATACATGTAATATATAATAAATTCCATGCCTATCATGTGCTGTGTGCAAGAATGATGAATGTGTGCTGTGTGTCAGTGTGCTATGTGTGCATGTATGTGATTCATATGTAGAGTAGTTGGCTCAGGGGTCTTTGTATGTGGTTGAGTATTGGCCATGTACCTAAAGCATTAACAGCCCAGTGATAGAACACTGCCCGAAAAGGAACCTGGGAAACTTCGGTGATGAGTCTCTTCCTATTTTGGTTTGTGGAAGCCGTCTACATCTGGAAGATGGTTGTATCCATGGGAATATCTGTCAAAATTCATCAAACTATGCACTTAGCATCCAGGCCCTTTAAAGGGTTTGTTTGTTTGTTTATTCTGTGTGTGTGGTTGGGAAGGTGACATAGTCACACAGTACTCGTGTAGCTGGCAGAGGACAACTCACTGGAAGTGGTTGTCTCCTTCTATCATGTGCCCCTGGGGATCGAACTTCCGTCATCAGGCTTGGTGGCGAGTGCTTTTATCTGCTGAGCCATCTTTCTGGCCCAAGATACAAGTGTACTGCTGTGTGTAAAATGCACCTCACCTCCCTGGTTTTGTGGAGGAACCCCAAGTTCTGGAGAATGAGTAGAAACCAGTCGTGTGGAGCAGGAAACAGAGTGAAGTACCTTTGGGGGGCCACGGGAAGTGAACAGAGGAAGCTGGGGTGTAGGCTGGGGGTCCAGCTGGGAAGAAGTACAGGGGACAGCTGACTCAGACGCAGGGAGGATTGCATGGCGAGAGCAATGGGGCCAGGAGAGCTTCCAGGAGGCTGCTCTAAATGAGCTAGAGCCTGTGGGTGCTGGGGCTGGAGGGAGAAGAAGATGTTCAGATACCGAGGAGATGGAGTTGCGGTTGTTCAGAAATGCACAACTTAAAGAACCACCATTTTTAGCTCATAATTTTGTCATCTGGACCAGCCTCAACTAGGAGGTTCTTCTGATAACCTTGCCAGTGATCTCCTATAGAAGAGATGCTTCGGTCTCTGTCTCTGTCTCTCTGTCTCTGTCTCTCTCTATCTCTCTCTGTCTCTCTCTGTCTCTCTGTCTCTGTCTCTCTTTCTCCCATCTGTCATCCCTCTCTCATGATAGCTGGCCTTCATATGCAGTAGTTTAGGGCCTTAGGGAGTAAAGCAGCAGCTGTAGGCATTCCCAGGCTTGGGCTGGGCGGGGTCTCACTGGCCTGGCATCACACAGATTGTGTCACATCTCGGGGTCAAAGCAGGTCACTCTAGAGTCAACAGTTCATGGCACCAGGCACTAGATTGGTTACTGTTCTTGTTGCTGCAACACTGTAACAGAATGCTTGACAAAAGCATCTTCAGGCTTTCTTTGACTCAGTCTGTGAGAAAGGGCATGGTGGCAGAGAGGGAGGTGACTGACTGGTGGGTCACGTTGGGTCCACAGTCAGGGAGGAATGCTGGAGCTCCGTGGTGTTCTCCCTCCCCTTTTTAATTCAGCTGGGAACCCCCAGCTTACAGGATGGCACTGTCCACATTCTGGGCGGGCCTTTTGTCCACTGTCTCTGGAGACACCCAAGCGGATTCACCCTGAGCTGTACTTACACAGTAACACAAGTGAAGGCATGACAGGGGACTGGCACCAAGGAACCTAATTGCTTCTGCCGTTGTTCCTGCAGAGATGTATACTGAGCCCTCGCACAGCACAGAGGGCCTCTCCTGTCCTGGAGGGGCATGGCCTGCTATACCCATGAAATGTTGGGAGTAGTGAGCAGGGCGGGGTCTCTTGATTTCCATCGACATCCACTGCTCTTAGTTAGGCTTCTGTTTCTGTGATAAATACTATGACCAAAGCAACTTGGGGGAGGAGAGGGTTTATTTTAATACAGCTCTCCATCACTGAAGGGTTCCAAGGCAGGGGTGTGGAAGCAGGAACTGAAGCAGAAACTGTGGGGGAAATGCTACTGATTGGCTTGTTCCTCGTGATTTGATCAGCCTGCTTTCTTATGTAACCCAGAACCACCTGCTCAGGGGTGGAACCACCCAAAGAGGGCTGGGCACCCCCACCCCCCATTTCAGTCTCTAAATAAACAAATGCCCCGTAGACATCCATAAAGGCCAATTGTATGGAGGCGTTTTCTCCAGTAAGATTCCCTCTTCTCAGACTTGTCCAGGTTCATGTCAAAACAACCCAGACAAATGCCCAATCAGAGAAGGCCATCAGACCTTGGCCATTGGGAGGGTCCAATAAGAAGTGGGTTCTCCAACCATTCCTTGTTTGTTTGTGCGTGCATGCGTGCGTGCGTGTGCATGTGCGTGCGTGTGTGTGTGTGTGTGTGTGTGCGTGCGTGCGTGCGTGTGTGCGCGTGTGTGTGTGTGTGTGTGTGTGTGTGTGTGTGTGTGTGTGTGTGCGTGCGTGCGTGAACATGCGTGCGTGCGTGTGTGTGTGTGTGTGTGTGTGTCATGAACATGCTTGTGGAGGCTGCTGCTCTTCACGTGCCATCGATCCAGAAGCCCCTAAGTAGGGTAGACTGGTTGGCCAGCAAGTCCCAGGAATCGGCTTGTCTCTGCCCCTTCGGCGCTGAGATTATAAGTGTGTGCCACTCTGCATATCTTAAAAAAAACAACAAGTGGGCCCTAGGGAATCAAACTCAGGTCCTCGTGTTTGCAAAACAAGCACTTTACTGACTGCGTTATCACCCCGGCCCTCCCTTGTTTTCCTTTTATTAATTAAGTATGGGTCAGTTATTTACATGGATTACTGTTGCCATGCCAACCCAGAGAGCAATGTTGGAGTGTCAGCATCTTGTTACCCTGCTCCAGGAAGCTGCACTACCAGCTGCCACTTTGGTCCCTGTCCCCTGTGTTGTCCGTCTCCCTCCCCCTGAGACCCCCCAGGTATTGATCTTTGCAATGTTTATTTCCTGCCAGCCAGCCCCTGAAGAGAGCAGGCTAGGAACCTCCCACCAGCCTCCATCAGTCTGGCATCAGACTGAAGAAGTTTCTGTGGATTCCAGAGAACTTGAAAAGGAGCGCATTTTATCCATCACCGCCAGCACTGGGTGCTGCCGCAGATCGCCGAAGGATGTGTAATGGATGCTGACTCTGGCCATACTTGGCACCCTTTGTGGATTCAAGAGATGCAGCCTCATCCCCTCCTCATTATTGTAATTCTGGGGTCACCGTTGGCTGTTTACAAGTTGGCGCCTTGACGTTCCTGCTGCCCAAAATGGCGTTCATGGTCCCCATTGTCAGCTTGGAGCTTTCTAGAATGCAGGACCGCAGGACCACCCCAGACATGCTGAGCGAGGTGTGGATGTCAACAAGATCTTTAGAAGGCCTGTGTGCACATTAAAATCCCGGAATGCTACTTGAGTCGAGATATCAGGGTCACCTCCAATCAGCCAGGGGCACAAGCTTGGATGGAGATAGTGGAGGTCACCTGCCATGTGTCAATCAAACTAGGGAGCTTACGAACCGATGGTGCATGCGTCACTCCTGGCTCCTGAACCTCACAGAATTGTGGACAGAGCTTCTCCATGCATCAGGCCCGAGCATTTGTGTTCCAGCTGGTGGAGAGGGGCCAGGCACGGAGCCTGTACTCCTGGGCATCTGGGCTCTGTGGAGGACAGGAATGCCAATAGATTGTGACCGTGGGGCTCTCAACAAAGCAACAGGCCCAGACTGAAGCTACAGCTCACGTGTAAGAGAGCTTGCATAGCATGCCTGGAAGCCCCGAGCTCAGTTCCCAGCCCCACATGTACTGGGTGCCCTAGTTTGCTCTCTATAACTGAGATAAAGGCTATTGACAAAAACAACTTGTGGAGGGAAGGGTTTATTTGACTTACACGCCCATGTCACAGTACATCACTGAGGGAAGTCAGGACAGGAGCTTGGCTGGAACCAGGAAGCAAGAGCTGAAGAAAGATCATGACAGCAGGGGGTAGGGGGCTAGGGAGCTGATGGACAGGAAACCAGGAAAGGGAATAACATTTGAAATGTAAATAAGAAATACCCAATTTAATAAAAATGGGGGGAAAAGCCACACAGAAAAAAATTATGACTGCTTACTGGCTTGTCCCCATGACTTGTCCAATCTGCAACCCGTGACCGCCTCCCAAGTGGGTGGGGCCTTCTTGATGAAGAATCTTCGTCAAGTCTCAGAAACTGCTGCAAGGACTATGCTGAGACTCAGGAGTCCTCATGGGATGTGGTAAGCAAGAGGGAAGATAATGGGGTGAGGGTGGTGGGGTGAAGGAAGGGTCAGGGAAGTCCCATTTTGAAACAGTTCTCTGGGGGAGGACATGAGGCAGAGGGAAACTAAACCTTGTTTTACTTTGTAGCTGAGGAGGACACTTCAGATCTCACACGTGGCCTTGGTATACTGTTTATCATTCCTGGGACCTGGTTTTTGTCCTCTGTAAGTTGAATACAGCAACTTGCAATATAGCCCAACAATGTAGAAACAAAATAACACCCAAACCCTCCGAACATTGGATGTGCTGGGATGCTCTTCCATGGTAGAAGGCCCTGTTAGAACCCTTCTGTGGTTCCAGAATCCTAGTTACTCTGGGCAGTGCCAAATCTACCCACTGTGCCCGGGGAAGGAAAGGGCGGCCCTTCTGAAGAGGAGGCAGCGAAGAGCGGCACGAGAGCTGCTCAGTCAGTAAGAAGCCAAGAGCAAGAGGACCAATACTCTGGTGGCTGTTCCCAGCCCTCTCCTGGGGCCTCAGTGGTCTCTGTTCAGGATCGACAGCCACTAGACACTACGTGTTGTTCCTGGGGCCTCAGATATCCCTGTCTGATCTGAGGCTGATCAGTCAAACTGAGGCAGATGCCCAGGTGTGGCCAGTAGCAAGCAGAAGGCAGCCTTTAGCTTCCTAGCAGGCTTGGCTAGGTTTTCTGAATGTCATGGGTAAAGAAGCCATGAGACCCAGCTCAGTTTTCCCAAGCTCTCCGGTGACAGAGAGCTCTACTCTGGCAGCAGACATGCTGTCAGCAGTGAGAGAGGAGGCTTCTGCAAAGCTACCTTATAGGAAACGACACAACACGACTGTGTTACCGCCCTTCATTCCGCTAGATTAACAGCCACAGATTAGGCGCCTGCTGTGTCCCTTACGCCCTGTGGCGGCCATTAGTTACAATGCTGAAGGAATAGACATGAATCTTTGCTCTGTGGACTTTGCCTCGTAGCACAGTGAGCTATCACAGGCAGACGAAAACACGGAGAACAGTATCTGGAAATATGAGCTAGTGAGGAAAATTGGAAAGATTCTGGTGTGTTGTTATGAAGGTAGGGCGAGGAACGCTCTGGAGCAGGGGGTAGTAGGTGGGTGGGGAAAGATCTGAAGGAGGTGAGGGAGTGACTTCTAAGAACATTTGCGTGAGGCTGTCTCAGAAAGAGGAGACCTATCAAAGGGGTTTCCATCGAGTAGGATTTAATTTAAAAAGCACAAATCCCCCGTAGACTCCTGGGAGCCTTCCCCTCGCAGTCTCAGAAATGCCCCACTGATTTCTGTTTTCTCTCTCCCAGCCCTCTCCTTCTCCAGCCCTCTTCTCCCTCTCCCTATACCTGATCCTCATCCCTATTCCCTGCCCCACCCCCTCTCCCACCCAGTTCCCTCCCTCCATTCCCCTCCAATACCTATTCTATTTTCCCTTCTGAGTGAGATTCACACCTCCTTCCTTGAGCCCTCCTTGTTACTTAGCTTCTTTGGGTCTACGGCTTGTAACCTGGTTACCCTGCAATTTATGGCTAATGTCCGCTTATAAGTCACTACACACCGAATGTGTCGTTTTCGTCTGGGTGACCCTAGCTGAGACTCTTAGCGGAGGGGGATATTGAGACTGAACTGGCTTCCCCCTGTAGCCAGGCGGGACCACTCACAAAACCTTCGCCAAAAATTTGTCCTGCTGGCAAGATGCACAGGGATAAACATGGAGCAGAGACTGAGGGAACAACCAACCGATGACTGCCCCAAGTGAGACCCATCCCATGCGTGAAAGCCAAGCCCTGACACTGCTGTGCTTGCAGATGGGAACCTAATACAACTGTCTCCTGAGAGGCTCCACCCAGCAGCAGATTAAAAAAAAAAAAAAAAAAAAAAAAAAAACAAACAAACAAACAAAAAAAAAACAAAAAAAAAACCAGATGCAGAGACGCAGAGCCAAACACCAGGTGGAGTTCAGGGAGTCTTGTAGAAGAGTGGGGGATGGGATCGAGCGAGCCGGAGGGGTCAAGGACACCACAAAACCTATAAAGTCAACCCACCTGAACCCATGGGGGCTCACAGAGACTGAACCACCAACCAAAGAGCATGCAGGGGCTGGGCCTAGGCCTTCTACACATGTGCAGCAGATGTGCATTTTGTCTTCCTGTGGATCCCCTAACAATTGGAGTGGGGGCTGTCTTTGACTCCGTTGCCTGCCATTGGATTCCCTTCCCCTAGTAGGACTGCCTGGTGGGGCCTCAGTGGAGAGGAGGTGCTTAGTCCTACTGCAAATTGATGTCCCAGGGTCAGCTGGCACCTAAGTTGGGGACTTCCCCTTCTCTGAGGGGATGGATGACAAGGTAAACTGTACACAGTGCCCACTCATCAAGGAGCCTGATCGCCACAGCGCCCCCTACAGGCTGCTTCTTTCCTCCACCTCCACGCATCCTAATTTGGGGTCATCTTAAATGGACCCCGGGGCTCTGCCAGCACCTGTGTTTGCCTCTCTGTGTCCCCCTCTTTGATTTTATATCCGTCTACTCCTGGAGGCTGTGCCCTCCCCTCAGGCTTGGCTGCATGGTGTATTTAATATGCCTGGTGCTCAGCGCAGGACTGCCACCTAGAGAGAGGGTGCGGAAGGAAGGTTAAAGAAAAGATAGGAGACCAGAGTGGAGGAGGGGCTCAAAGGAAGAACAAGACTAGGCTTCGAACGAAGACCTGACAGACGGGACCCACAGTAATGGGGCTGGACACTCACTTAAACATGAGCAAGTAGAAAAAAGAGGAGAGAAGAGAGACCTCTTGGAGAACTTGGTCCTTAACCAGTGTGTGATGGATGGCGTACCACTTAAGATAACCCCAAGTTAGGATGCTTGGAGGTGGAAGAAAGAAACAGCCTGTAGAGGGCGCTGTGGAGATCAGGCTCGTGATGAGTGGGCACTGTGTATAGTTTACCTCGTCGCCCAACCCCCACACGTCGTCATTTCCTCCCCAAGGGAGGGGGCTCTTGGATAATGTTCTAGACACTGGAATTTGAATAATGACATTAATAACAGGCAAGGCCAGTGGCGATGGGTGTCCCTGAATGTCCATGCTGGATGCCTTTAATGAAACCTGGAAATTTGTGCCCAGAAACTGAATGAGGAAAGTGCACCTGGTAAACAGGAGCTCAGTGGCTGTAATGTGAGGCTGAATTCAGAGAGCTATAAAGTAATGATCATGATGGTGACGAGGCTGCATCATGAGAGCACATTAAAATCAGATTAATTAGTTAATTTAAAATAACAATACCCATTAAGATCATTAGCGACGCCTTAACTCCATTCAGTATCCAGCTGTAAACAAGCAGCTTTTCTCAGGCAACTCTAATTTAGGTTCCTAAAGCAGAAATGAGGCTCCCTGTTTCTTCCCTTCATGTGACAAGCATTTATTGAGCACCTACTGGATGCCACCCACACATCTGAGCCTGGAAATAGAAAGGGGAGACAGGTCTTTGAGGAGCCCGTCCTTTGTGGAAGGGGTAGGGCCCTAGGAGAAGTCAGCGATGGCTCGGGATGAGAGGTAGGGAAAGGTCAGAGGACTGGCTCAACCAAGGAAGATGATAAAAGGGTAGCTTTTGCAGCGATTGCGTTGTCTCTGCTTCCTACCTTGCCCTGAGAGTGCTGGGATTATAGATGTCGGCTACCACAGCTGGATTTCTATGTAGGTTCTATGGATTCAAACTCAGGGTTCCTGGGTGTCTGGGGTGGTGAAAGCAAGATGGTTATGAAGCCAAGCCTGTCCACTTATGTTGCTACGGGGCAGGAAACTCAGAGGCGCTGGTGGTAAAGGGATGGACCAGAACGCAGTTCTGGGCTCTCATCCGCTGCCACACACACTGTTCCCCAAACTCTAGAAACTGGCCTCTCATCTGGCTTCCTGTCTGTGGGGAAAGACTGGGAGGAGCCCTCAGAGGCCCTGGATTGCTAGAGGGAGTGCACAGAAGAGGTGGTGGTGAGGCCACGAGGCCCTGGTCTGTCAGTGTCTGGTTAGCTGGCTCTGTTCCTAAGCCTAGTTTTCAGATCAGCAATCATGTCTTAGAAGGGGAGAGGGATGATCTGTGAAAAGGACCTGAAGTTGGAAAGGATTTGAATATGCTGGACTCCACGGAGGTCAGTACTGTTTGAGATCTGATAAGATAGAGATTGGCTCAAGGGGAGGCCAGAGAGGCTCATGGGAAGACTTTGAATTTCACTGTCGGGGCACTGTGAAGGTGCTAAAAGTTTTCAGCGTGATGTGACAGTTTTCAGCGTGACGTGACACTTGTGTTTTCCCTTTATGGTTTGAATTTTATAAATGTGCTTGTGGTGTGTGTGTCTGTATATTCTGTGTCTGTATGTATGTTTGTATGTGGTATGTGTGTCTCGGTGTGTGTTCTGTATGTATGTGGTATGTGTGTGTGGTATGTGTATGTCTGTGTATATGTATGGTGTGGTCTGTGTGGTCTGTGTTCTGTGTCTGTGAGTCTGTGTGTGCTGTGCAGTGTGTGTATGTGTGCATGTTGGTATGCTGTGTGGTCTGTGTGTGGTGTGATATGTGTGTATGTGTGTGGTGTGTTTCTGTGTATATTCTGTGTGTCTCTGCGTGTGTTTGTATGTGGTGTGTGTGTCTCGGTGTATGTTCTGTGTGTATGTGTATGTGGTTGTGTGTGTGGTGTGTGTATGTCTGTGTATATGTGTGGTGTGGTCTGTGTGTTGTGTGTTCTGTGTGTCTGTGAGTCTGTGTGTGCTGTGCAGTGTGTGTGTGTATGTGCGTGCGTGTTAGTATGCTGTGTGGTCTGTGTGTGGTGTGATATGTGTGTGTGTGTGTGGTGTGTTTCTGTGTATATTCTGTGTGTCTGTGCGTGTGTTTGTATGTGGTGTGTGTGTCTCAGTGTGTGTTCTGTGTGTATGTGTATGTGGTGTGTGGTGTGTGTATGTCTGTGTATATGTGTGGTGTGGTCTGTGTGGTGTGTGTTCTGTGTGTCTGTGTGCTGTGCAGTGTGTGTGTGTGTGTGCGTGCATGTTAGTATGTTGTGTGGTGTGTGTGTGGTGTGGTGTGTGTGTGTGTGTGTGTGTGTGTGTGTGTGTTTAGGTATGCATGCCATGAGTACCTGTGGATGTCAGCAGACAACTCTCAGGAAGTGAGCCCCACCTTTTGTTTTGAGGCAGGGTCTCTCTTGGTTTTCTGCCAGTTTTTCATACCCTCGGCTAGTTGACAAAAGGGCTCACAAGCATTTCTCTTTGCCTGCTATCTCACTGTAGGAGTGCAGGGATTACCGGTGTGTGCTATCTGTCAGGCTTTCTCAGTGGCTTCTGGGAATTCAAACTCAAGTCATAAGGCTTATACAGTAAACACCCACTGAACATCTATTTCCCAACATATCGCTCTGGCTATGAGTGAGAGTAGATGAGAGATGACTTTCCACTGAGTGGGGGTCAATGGAACTTAGGGGAAAAATGCATGTTTTTTGCTTTCGTGTGTGCTTGTTAATTTGTTTATTTACTTAATGTGTGTGATATTTGTATGCCTTGTGTGGATGTGTAAATGTGTACACATGAACTTGCATGCACATGCATATGGAGGTCAGAGGTCAACACTAAGTGGGTGTCTTTGTCGTCAGTGTCTCATCATCTGGGTTTTTCATACAGGGTCTCTCAGTGATCCTGGATCTCACCCATTCAGACTCACTGGTCCACAAGCACCAGGGATCTGCTTGTCCTTGTCTCCCTTTGCTGGGGTTGCAGGCATATACCATAACTCCCAGCTGTTTTCATGTGTTCTAGGGATGCAAACTCAGGTCCACGTGCCTTCGGGGCCAGCATTTTACCAACCGAGCATCTCCCAACTCCAAAAGGAAATTCGTGATGTCTGAAAGTCTACAACTTCACTGTTCACCAAGGAAGCCACACATCTCACGCTGCTGTAGGACAAGCGAGCTGTCATCACAAAGGGTGCTGGGTTCAGCTAACTGCTTTCTGTTAATGAAATGCCCCTCACATGGCAAGTGACCAGAGCCTTCTCTAGTAACAGAAAAGCCAGGGTCCTTGACCCCAAATCCTTGTGGGCAACGGTCATACGTGGCTTCGTCTCACACACACCAGGACACACACACTCTGAGACGTGGAATTGCTGAAGGGAAGGCATGCATTTAAGACGTTTTAATTCCTATTTTTAACTGTTTTCCGGAGAAGGTCTCCGAGTTTATCCCATCCCTGTGGTGGCTGGGCTGGAGGGTCACCGTTCCCTACTGGGTCTGCACGTTCCTATTAGTAGCTTTTCTTTAGCTTCCTCCATCCAAAGGGCTGGGAGCAGTTGATGAAGGAGCTGGCTTCAAAGACAGTCTCAGGCCTCCTGTCTGTCCCTGGCCTTCCTCAGGGCATCCTTCCCAAACCCAATACTCCAGACATGCTTTCGAAAACAACACGATAATCAATATGTTGCGTGCGCACATTCAGAAGCATGTAGTGCCTCAGGGGCCATCCCCTTGTGTTTTGAAACAGACGCGGCCCCCGACCCTCAGAAATCTGCCCACCTCTGCCTGTCCAGCATTGTGACTACAAGCGAGCGCCACCACATTGGTCAACATTATTCGGGTTAGTAGTAAAATCCACGGCGTTCCCTCAGATTCCCTGGGCTCCGGGGTCAGCCCTCTAGGAGGGCAGAAAAGGCCTCAGCCCTGTGGGAGGAGGCGAGCACTCATTTCCTCCTCTCCTCAGTTCCATCTATCTCAGCCTATCTTTCTCCAGCATTATTTTTCAATTAACAACCCCAATCCTCTGGATTACAGTGTCTCATTCACTGGGATCGCTGCTGGCGATAATATTAACGGTAATGAAAAATACTGGGCGGCAGCGACTCCCCCCCCCCACGCCCCGCCGGGAGCCTGTGCTCCCCGCCCCACCCCGGTGTAATTAAAAAGCAAGCCAAATGGGCAAATAAAAACGGCGCGTGCCCCCTCCTGCCTCGGTGAGGACACGGGAGGACCGTGAACCCCAAATAGGCCATTAATGCCATACAGGAGCCACCAGCATTGCGGAACAAAACAAATGAAGCTTAGCAGTGAAGGCAGAAGCTTAATAAATCCTACCCAAAGTGGCTTTCACTTTGGGTGCCGAGCTGTGATTAGCAGGGGCGGGCGATAGCAGGAGCCCGGTGGTAGTGGGTAGCCAGGAGTCAGGCTTTAGAGGAAACAGGTGGGCTCTGTCTTTTCTCCCAAGGGGTCGTGAGTGCCCCTCTCCCAGCAAGCAGGCAGCGTATATAACACTAACCATTTCTAACTCCTCCTGTCTGCCCTTAGGGTCCATGGGACAGACTGGTCTGGTCCTCTGTCCTAGTGAGCTTTGATTGTCAACTTGACCCAGATAAGAGTCATCTGAGAAGGGAGTTTTAGCTGAGATCGACTGCCGGCATGCCTGTGTGTGTGTGTGTGTGTGTGTGTGTGTGTGTGTGTGTGTGTGTGTGTGTGTGTGTGTGTTGAGTCCTCATAGTTAATTGGTTCCAGGAAGGCCTAGCATCATCTCTGGACAGGTGATCCTGGTCTGTATAAGAAGCTACCAGAGCGACTGGAGAGATGGCTCAATGGTTAGGAACACTGCTGCCCTTATAGAGGAACCCAGCACACATGGGTAGCTTACAACTGTCCACATCTCCAGTTCCAGGGAAATCCAATGTTTTCTTCTGACCTCTGTAGGTACCAAGCACACAGGCAACACACATACATACATGCAAGTAAACACTAGAGCGTCCTCCTGGAGAGCCCGTGAATGTGTTCTGGGACCTTTCTGATTTTTACTCTTGTGGGCTCACTTCTGCCACAGTCCCTCTCACCTGGAGAAGGCAGCCTTCTCTTGCTTGCCTTCGGTGTCCCTTTCTTTCTGCAAAGCCAGTCTCCAAGTCACCCCTCCTCCATCCTGTCCCTGCAGACTACCCTCCAAAGGCTTTTTTTTCATCACATGAAGACTCTCTGGGGTCTTCAACAAACAAACAAACAAAAAATAAACAAAAAGTTCACAACACAATACAGAGTCTTAGGTAGTCCAGGCTGGCCTTAAACTAGTTGCCCAACCAAGGACGACATTGAATTTCAGACTCTCCAGCTTCCACCTCCCAAATGCTGTGATTACAGGCATGCACTAGCTTGTTGCTCTGTTTATATGGTACTCAGAGTAGACCCCAGGTCCTCCTGCATGCTAAGCATGAGATCTGCCAATGGAGCAACACCTCACCCTTTATCGTGGGTCTTGAAGCAGCTAAATTCATACTTTATGTGACCTGTTGGCTCTAGGAAAGTTCAACCCTCTCTCTGGGCTATCTCCTTCTGCAGGAGGATGGCTTCCTGGTAGGAATAAAGCCGTTATTATCTGCAAAACCACCTATGTTAAGAATATAGTAGGTCTGTGTGTTATTTTCCCACTTTGTGAGAAAATGCCATTTGGGACAAAATGCTGGATGAGGGGCAACCTAAAGGACAAAAGGTTCGTGTAGGCTCTTGAAGGAATTGTGTCCATGGCGATAAAGGGTGTGACTGCAGGAATGTGAGGCAGCCTGACACAGTCAGAGAGAGAGAGAGAGAGAGAGAGAGAGAGAGAGAGAGAGAGAGAGAGAGAGAGAGATCTTCTCTTTCCAAACAAACCCCTTTAGAATCACCTTCACAGATACACCCAGTGGTGTGTCTCCCAGGTGACTCCAGATCCAGCCAAGCGGGAACTAAGACGAACCTTTATGGTAGGCTTCAGAGGGTGATGTTCCTGACACACAGGGGTGCGTGGGGGAAGCCCGCAAAGCTGGTCCAGCCCCGGGTAGTCAGGTGAAATCAGTGCAATGGCTTTGACTCCATCTTTTCTCACCCGGTTTGCAAGGAATGTTTTGGTTCTCATATTGTGCCCGATATCTTCGCTGTCCTTGACTGTCTCCCTGTCAGCCTGTGCTGCTCTTGGCTTCTCTTCGTCCTTCCTTCCCATAGCTGATTTGGGGCATTAGTGCTGAAGCTGCCAAGTCCTTAAAGCAGAGAGAGAAGATGGATGAGTTACTGGGGTGTACTCCTTTCTCCTTCCCCCTGGAAGCTGCCTAATCCCCTCCCAGCTGGCAAAGACTCCCAGAAGGCCCTGGAGCCTTTTGCAAGGACAGCAGCAAGGCCTCTATGTCACTTGGTCTGGCCTGTAGGTCGGCTGTCTGAGGAGCTCTCTCTCTCTCTCCATCTGGCTCCAACGAATGAGTGTCTGAGCGTCACCCGCTCCTCCAAATCCATGACACACACCTGCCCCCAACCCAATATGGGCAGGACTCACACGCACCTCGAGATCTTCCATTTGCCTTCTCAGTTATGTCATGGGGGTGGGGTGGTCTCTCACCTTGGCTAGGGAAACTAGATGCCACCCGAGTGTCTACAAGTGGGGATTCCACTGGATGTATGAGAGAGCCCGGCAGTCATTTATAATATATTTCCAATGCAAAAAGGAGCAGGTTGCAAAACAGCATGTAAAGTAAGAACTTATTTTGGTTTGGAAAAAAGAAACTATATATGTATGAGCTGGAAATTGTCTGGGAGAATGTATACCAAGATGTTAGTAATGGGGTTTTGTGCCTTTTTTTTTTTCTGGGTGGAGGGGCTAACAAAGGATTCTGATTTTATGGTTTTTTTTTTCTTCATTGCTTTCTGAATTTCCTGATTTGTTTACAATGAGCATATAGTTCTTTTGTTTCGATTAAATAAACAAATAAAGCACCACTGGTCTCAGATGCCTCGTTTGCATACATTTGCATGCCATCCTACCATATGCCATCTATCAAATCTCTCCTCCACCAGCCTTCAAGAACTGAAGAGGCCCTAGGTGCCCATCCTTATTTGTGGTTAGGAAGTCAGCATGGACAGTAGCCAGTCTCTCAAGGGAGCGAGGCTCTTGACAGAGCCTACCTGAGATCTGAAGCCCAGCCTCCCCCCTTCACATCCTCCATACACCATCCTAGTCTCTGGGACAGTGACACCAGCCCCAAGGCAAAGACAGCTCTGTTGTCACATCTCCAACCTCGAAGGCGGCTCTCTTCCCCCCGCTTGGCAGCGGCTTCATGTTATTCTCAGGGCTCTGACCTTAAGTGGCTGATTTCCCTTCTCTCTCCCTTTGAGGAGCTCCCCCTCCTCCTCCCTTCCTCTCCCTTGGCTGAGCTCCTCTGAGCCAGGCATTGGAGCTGTCTCGAGCTCGCCTCCTATTTTTGTATTTTGTGAAACAGGGAGCTACAAAGGGCCCGGAGTAAGACGCAACTCTCAGTGCCATGTTGATGGGTGTCTCCTTGCCTGGGTTGGGAGCGGATCAAGTCGCTAACAGTTACAATGTTTCATCTGGGTGAAGACTGAGCTCGCTGATGGGCCCACGTTTCACCTGAATCTTCATCATGGGAAAGCCAATAGAAGGAAGAGCACACACACACACACACAAACACATATACAGACACATATACACACATACATACAGATGCATGTACACAGGCACACATACACACATATGCACAGACACATACACACACATACACAGGCACACATAAACATACAACACAGACAAAAATCATACGTATGTATAGACAATCAGAAATGGGCACATATACACATGTATATACAACATAGACACATATACAAACATGCACAGACACACATATACACACAGATACACATGTACTTGCACTATATAATACACACATACACTCAAGTATATACGTGCATACATACATATACACACATATATACATACATACATATACACATACATACATACATACATACATACATACATACATACATACATACACCACATGATTATCTCATCAGGATCACCTGCTCTTGAATCAAATGAAAAAAGACCATCCCTGCTCCTAATGAGGTTTGGCAAGATGGACTCTCCAAAGTTCAGGGTGGCCCTTCATCACAGAATCCTAGCTTGTTTGTCCCCGATCCACTGAAGCCACCATTACCAAGTTCAGGTGGTGGTTTGGCTCTGTGCTTGGCCGCTGTGGCTCACACAGGATCCCAACAGTCACAAGAAGAGCATGCCATGCAAATGCTCCATCCTCCACATGTAAGCCAGATGGAGACCCTCTGGCTTCAGTACCTCCTCCCCGCCTCCTGGGCTTCCTGTGCAGGTTAGAAATGCTAGCCTGAAGCCCCTAGAAGAATATTGGACATTCGCAAGTACTCGGTGAGCCAGTTGTCCAGGCAATGTTCTAGCAAGCCTGGGAAAGGGGTTTAACTAGTTACTCTAAGCATCACCAACACCACATACTTGGTCTGACACGCCCTAATGGAGAAGAGACTTAATCTGGCCCATGGTTTGAGATGGTGAAGTGAGTCTTGGTGGGGAACCTACGACCTTAAATGCTGTGCTTGAGTCTCCTCACATCTTGGTGGGTGAGAAAGTAGAGACAGGAGAATTCTGATACTCAGTTTGCCTTCTCCTTTTCTGTCTTTCTTCAGTCTGGGACCCCAGGCAATGGGATTCAGAGTGGGTCTTTCCCTTTGGTTCGCTGGGATGAGACGGCATGGAGGCAGGAGTTTGAGGCAGTTGGTCACATTGCACCCATGATCAGGAAGCAGCAACGGTTGAGTTCTGGTTCTCAACTTACTTTCCTCTTTTTATCTAGTTCCTGGTTGTGCCTCCCACAGTTAAGATGGGTCTTCTCACCTGGGTTCATTGAATCGAGGTAACTCTCCCATTGACACACCCAGAGGTGTGTCTCCTTGGTTGCAGATCCTGTCAAGTTGACAACCCTTGTATTAGTCATTGCATCTTAGCTCTGGGGGAAGAGGGAGTTGGGGAGGGGCAAAGCTGCAGGCCTTTCTCTTTGGTTCCAAAGCCCTTGTGGATCTGGCCTGTTCCCTCCGCCCCCATGCTATATGATGGTTCTCCAGGAGTGCAGAACTAGGAGCGACTGTCATCCTCCCCTCTCCCCACCCCATGTGGAGATCAAATCTCCATGGTGATGGAATTGCAAGATGGACTCTTTGCAGGTGGTTAGGGCACAGAGTCCTCCTTGCAAAAGGGAATTAGAAGAGGCTCAGAGAGCCCCCTAGCCTCATCCACCATGTGAGCACACAGCCATCAGGCAGCATCTATGAACCAGGAAGGCACCCCTGCCTTTACCAGACCTTAAGTCTCCTGTTACCTTGACCTGGAACTTCCAATGTCCTGAACTGTGCGGCTACATCCTGACACATATAAGCATTCCCAGATGCTGTCCCAAGTAACATTTCCTGATACGGGACCGTGGGCTTGCCCTCTCTCACCTCCCATAGTACTGTCTCTTGAGTTGATTGGGGGTGGGGAGGGCGGTGAGGCTTCTCCTCCTGCTGTCCCAAAGTACTTGAGGGAAGCCACATGATAGGAACAAGGGACACCAGTGTTTTGGACAGAAGACAGTGGTGGGATTTCTCAGCTTTGAGCTACCCTCCATTCATGCCTGCCTGCCTTGGCTGGGACACCAACGGTGTGGATTGGTTGCCTTTCTTTTCTTTTATCATATGACATTTGTGGAAGGAGCAATTTCCAGGGGCTTACTGAGTGTTGATTCCACCAAAATTGGTCTGTCTCTGAAAGCCAAAGCTCACCAGAGGGGGGTAGAAGGACATTCTTGTACCCTATCTCATGCCAGCACAAAACAAACAGCAGCCAACCTCCCTGGAGACAATATTAAGCCACATGGGACCAAGTGGGGGCCTTAGGTGGTTCCCCTGCCTCTGATTTGTGAAGGTGGAGACAGAAGGAAACAGTTCTCCTATGGGGCCATAATTTTGGGCCATGGTACACACAGGTGCCTGGCTGGGGGATTCTGGGTCAAAGGCTAGCAGACATAATCTTTGCTTTTTGGAAATATATTGGGTCCATGACAAGAAAGGTTGCTGAAGCAGTATCTTTAGCCTCTCTCTAGTTTTGCATGGCCTGTTGGGCCCACCTGGCAGACCCTGTGAGCAGCTTGGAGACTCATGGAGATAGAGTTAAGCAGTGAACTGAGGCTGGGGCCATTTGCTAGTGCCCATAGCCACACTGGGCTGGGCACAACCTTGACGCTTGGTCTTGACTTCTGGATGACACATTCTTCCTCCCCAAGCTCCAACTGAATCATAGAGCATGCCTATCCCAGAGGTTCCAAGAATGCAATGTAGTGACCCCTGTCACTGATGCTTTGGCCCCTCCACATCAGGATGCCCAACAGCCTCATGTAGGAGCACCTATGTGCTTATTTCCTTCCCGCCATATTTGAAGAAGGATCCCTCTGTCAGGCACCAAGCCCAGTAGCTTGTCTCAGGACAATGGTGTTCCATAGGCCCCAAGACTCATGGATAAACTGGGTAAGTAGGCCCTCAGGTCTGCCCTCCACTGTCTGCAGGAGCTGGGAGTCTATGGGGTCCCAAGCATGGTTTTGTGTGCTTACTTACCAAATAATCATGGTCAAATGTGAACACACAATCACACATACATGCATTTATGAACACATACCATCATATTCATGCACATGAATACACATAGCCACACGTAAATAGATGCATAACTACAGAACACACACACACACATACACACACACAAGCATACAACCATAAATGTATACACATATAATTGCACACATGCATGTACGTGAGCACACACAATCATACACGCATGCACATATACATGAGCACAGGCACACATGCTGTAACCTATACATGCACAGACAAACACACAATTGCACATGCATGCGTAGGCACACATAAGTCCCACAGGGCTATAACTGCATACACACACAATCACACATATGTGCATGTATTTTTTATGATGAACCCACACAATCAGACGCAATGGGAACACACAACTACACAGTCATAAGCACATATACACACGTAAAAGAGCTACAAGCACATTACATCCTTCATGGGCTTTGGCCTGCTATCAGCCCTGCCTCCAGTGCCCCAACCTTGTAGCCTCTGAAGCTCTCTGCTATTTGAAGAGTGAGAGAAACGGATTGTTAAACCTATCAGCTTGGCCTCAAGGCCAAGGTCGGTCATGCTGAGGGCCCGGCACCACCTCCTTCCCTTCATTTTCACTTTCTAGAGAGGAATGGTCTCCCAGGAAGGCTCCAAGGTTGGGAATTGATTTCTCTATTTCCACATGCATTTTGCCTCCGATACAGGGTGCAGAGAACGCAGCCTTTCTCTCATTGATCCCATGCACTGCAGCCTCTGGGATCAAAGCGGGCAGGGTTGCTGGGGGAGCCCCAGCCTCCTCAGGGCCCAGGGAGAAGCTGGCTTCAGATACACAGTTCTCCTTGTTACTGTTTAAGATCTGTAAGCTGTTTTGTTTGGTTTTTTCAGAGTTTTTTTCCCTCCCCTCGCAGCAAACCACTCAGGCACAGGGGGCTCTGACTTGCCGTCTTTGAACTCAAATTTCTTTCTGATGAGAGGTTCGGGGTTCATTCTTTGTGAATAACTGATTGAGCATTGTGCTCCTGCATGGAACTCAAGGGACAGACCATACACAGCACCCCACCCCCAGGCCCCACCCCACCAGAATCATCAGCACAAAACCATGATGACAGAGGCTTGAATGTGGCTCCCGAAGTGGAGATGTGGCAAACTCCCAGGAGGACCTTCAAGAGGTGACAAGGCCATGGGGTCTGTTGCTGTGAATGGGTCAATGCCGTTCAATGGGGAAGGGTTAGCTATCTCAGGATTGTAATAAAGTCCAGTCTCTGGTTCTTGGTCACGGTTAACCTAGAACAAAACAAAGGTCATATCCCACACGGTATCTATTTTCTATCTGTAGACCGCCCATGGAAACCTGACCTCGAGGTTTGACTATTCATGAACAGGAGGGTGGAGGGAGTGTGGTCTCACTGACGTGGGAGCTTAAGGAGGTGGGGCAAGGTGAGCCTGCTGGAGGCTCCTCTCTCTTGGTGCACAGAGTCTCCAGGGATGATCTCAGCCATACCCGACCCCCAAGTGTACCTCAGAGCTCCTGGATCTTCCTTTGAGAATCTCTTGCAGGGTTCTTCTAGCTGGTGTTCTTTGTCCCCAGTCAGTTGCCCTTGGTACCATCTCAGGTTTGCCCCTGCCCCCTGCCTGGGCCCTTGAGGTGCAACTGCGTTCTCTGCCCTTCTTCTTCAAAGGAAGAGGAAATCCTACTGCAGCTTCTGGAGACAAAAAAGCTCCACGATATTTCAGTGTCTTGCCCCAGTCCTGGCCACGCCCCCCCAGAAGATGACGTTCTTAAGCGTACGGTGTGAATCATGCCCCTCCCTTCCAACTTCACACTGATAAACCCAGAAGTCCAGTACCTCAGAGTGTGACCGTCTGGTGGTGAGGACATCCAATGGAAGAGTGTCAGGACTGGCCCTGATCCAGCGGAACCTTTCGATGAGGCTCAGGGAATAAAACCCTCAGGACTTGCACATGCCTGGTGATCACTGTCGCTTTGAGATAAGTGCAAAGTGTTTTGTTTTATCTTGAGATGGGGGGTTACCGTATAGCTCAGGCTGACCTTGAACTCATAGTGATGTTCTTGCCTGGGCCTCCTGAATGCTGTGATTACGGGTGTGATCTATCATGCCGGGGATGGCTGTTGCTCTTATAAGAAAGGGGAATCAAGATGAGGAGATGAGGGCCATGTGGTAGTGTAGGAGAGTGAAGGTGAGGCCATAGGGAAAGCACAGGCATCCGCAGCCTGGGAGAGAGGCCTCAGGAAAAGCCAACCTCTTGGTGAACTCTTGGTATTTGGCTTCTGGCCTCCGGCATGGCTGGCAATCAGACTTCCATTGACAAGCAAACAGGATTCTACTGTCCATTCCCAGACTATGTGATGCATGGCTCCATAGGCTGGAGCCCACCAGGAAGCCTTGTACCAAGTCACCCATAGCAAAGAGGCACACCTTGGGCACTGGCAAGGCTGGAGTCAAATCTATACTCTGAGAGCCTTGGGCATTCTTCTCTTTATATCACTGCTTCCTCTATGAAGTAGGTGGCAGGACCTGCCTCCCGTGGTGGTTAGCAAGGTCTAGGAGTCTTAGAAAGCCCTAGAACAGCCCTCGGTGCCTCCAGGCATCCCCCTCTCCCCTTGCAAAGCTGATTGCCACTGCTGCTGAGCACAAGCTGAGGGACCCTCGGAAAACAAGGAACTTCAATGGGCTAGAGACTGGGTTTGCACTTGGTCCAACTACGCCAGGGGACACTCCAGCCATTTGACAGTAAGATGGGTGCATTTCAACAGCACCCCCAGGACAGTTGCGGGGATATATATAATCTTGGAGGCCACTATGCAGAGTCTCAGCTTTTGGATCATGGCCCCTGACTCTGCCATCCTTCCAACATGCGTCAGCAGTGGTACCTGTCGCTGACCACTATGGCTCCCTACCTCTCTGTGTCTTCGTGCACCCGTGGAGGGTGCAGCCGGGCCCCTCTAACAGAGCAGTGCGGATGGAAACATAGGCTGAGTATCTCACAGCCATCTCGGGCGGAGAGCGTACAGGGCATATTAGGAACGGGGAGGCATGCTCTGGAGAGGAGGCTGTATGATTTAAATACTTGCTCTACAGTCTGAGACCTTTCGAAAGAATGATGCTTCATTATTGATGGGCAATGCTCCTGGATGTTTGGGAGTCTCACCAGAGCTCGGCTGGTTCCACTCTGGCTAACGCAACCAGGACGGTTCCTGTTGGGTAATTGTATTCAGTGAGGGCCTGTCAATAGAGTGTTTTGTTGATGGCCTTTTTTTTTTTTTTTTTTTTTGTTTTTTTTTCGGAGCTTTTTTCGAACCCAGGGCCTTGGCGCTTCCTAGGTAAGCGCCTACCGTGAGCTAAATCCCCAGCGTTGATGGCCTTTTTTGTAAGCTGAGCGGACTAATGGCCTCAGGGGCTGGGGTGGGGGTGGGGTGTGACTGACTGTGAAGGACACAGGTGTGCGGGCAAACGACTGAGCAAGAGCTGAGAACTCTTGACTCCCTTGGCAAGCTGGATTGGCCCAGGGGGCAGACTGTGCCCACGAATCTGTTCCTAAACAGGCACCCAGTGCACAGTGGTGAGGATGGTGAGGCAGAGGTGAGAGAACACTCAGTGCTAAGCTTCCTGTGTGTGTGTGTGCTGTGTATGCGCCATCCCTTCAGCAAGAAGGACGGCTTGCAGGAGTTGATTGAAGTTTTATTAACCTGCCACCCACCAAGGAGAGTAAATCAGAGAAGTCCACGTTATTGAATCATTCGCTTTAGGGACACAGACGCTGTCTGTGCCCCAAGTGCCCTCGGCTGCGTGACACAGCATAAAACAGAGTCACCTCTCTGCTGCGACAGACGCAAAATCAGGAGGCCGAGGTAATTAAATTATATTTCTTCTGGGCTTCGAAACACACGGCATGAGCTTGGCTCCGCCATCGTCTTTGTTTCTCCTTGGCATACTTTTCTCTGCCTGACATTGGAATGAGGCTATCTTTGCGTCCACACCCACCAGTAGACAATCCGAGTCCCCTGAAGTTGTCGGGTGGGGCCAGCAGGAAAGCTGTATCAGGAGGAGAACAAGGAAAGTCAAAGGTCAAAGACAGCCAGCACCGCATAGCACACACAGTTACACCTGCGTTCTCGTTACAAGTCCTTCCAATACCTCCTGTGTACCTTCCCAGTCTCTTTCTTCCCACTTAGACTTCCTTCCTTCATCCTTTCTCATCTTTACATTCTTTCTCTCCCTTTTCCCTCCCTTCATCCTTGACTTCCTGTGTCTACCTATATTTGAGTATATTATCCATCTATCCCCCTGATTGTCCAATAGGCATTGTTTTCATGTTCTCGTTAACAGGAATTGAGTAGAAGAAGAAAGGATAGCCCATCTGCGAGAGTGAACCTTCGCTTTCACTCTGGCCCAGGAGACAGAGCTTGTGTGTGAGGAGGACCAGTCCTGAATGAACGGGGCAGCATTCCAGGGGCTGGGGGCCTGGACTGAATTTTAAAAGGAGGAGAATGGAGATAGGGAGATGGGCACCACCATTCATCCCTCTCAGCTTCATGATTGTGAATTCGATGTGAACAGGCCCCTACCGCTCCTGCCTACCTCCCTTCCCGGTTATGCTAGGCTGTCCTGTCAAACTGTGAGCCAAAATATTGGCTATTTTGTCATAGCAATGAGATCAGTAGCTAACACAGCATCTGTCAAAGATGGCTGTTGTGGTGCTTTAAATGAAAATGGCTCCCACAGGCCCATGCATTTGCATGTTTAGTCCCTAGTTGATGAGCTGTTTGGAAAGGATTAGGAGGTGTGTCTTTGTTGGAGGAGGTGTGCCTCTGGGGGTGGGCTTTGAGGTTTCAAAAGTCCATATCGGCTCCAGTCTCTTTGTCTCTCTGTTTCTGTCTCTCTGTCTCTCTCTGTCTCTGTCTCTCTGTCTCTGTCTTCTCTGTCTCTTTGTCTCTGTCTCTCTCTGTCTTCTCTGTCTCTCTCTGTGTCTCTCTGTCTCTCTCTCTGTCTCTGTCTCTCTCTCTCTGTCTCTGTCTCTCTCTCTCTGTCTCTCTGTCTCTCTGTCTCTCTCTCTCTCTCTGCCTGGTCTTTGCAGTTCAGAATGTAAAGCTCTAAGTTACTTCTTCAGAACCCTGGAGAACATAGTCAGGAGACCATGTTCAGCTCAGGAGAGCATGGTCTCCTGAACAAAACAGCTACCATCTTTAACAGATTAACTGTATGTCTGCCTCAGTGCCACCATGATGATCGTAGAGTAACCCTTTGACACTGTAAGCAAGGCCTCCAGTTAAACCCTTCCTTTTACCAGAGTTGACTTGGTGTCTCTTCACAGCAGTAGAGCAGTGACTAAGACAGATGTCAAGATATGTGTCATATTTTGGCAACGTGGCCCTATCATTCCTCAACCAGGGATGGAGTTTGTGTGCTCCTCCCAGAGTCTCAGCTGGACTTAGATGGCAATGTAACTATAGTATAACTAGTGTACTATAGAGGAAGCTACGGGACTCCGTGATTCCCAAGGTCAGATCAGAAAAAGCCATTGGAGCTCACTTCAGGGCTTTAAGAATTTGAGGTACCCTGAGATACCCCTCATGGTGGGTATATGCAATTTTTGTGACCCACAGCTCACTTAATGGAGCTGGCAGCCCACTGAAGGTAGCATCTTGGTTGCCCAGATGAGCCTTTGAGTAGGTTATAGGACATGTTCCCCTGAGCAAAACAGTCATCATCTTTAACAGATCAATTGGGTGTGTTTGTGAGAGGCCGTCTCAATGGTGTCTGTGGACTGTTGATCTTCTCTGCTAGAAGGAGGGAAAAGTAGGATCACTGGACCCTCACCTGAGTATCCAGCCACCCCTCCCAGCCATCAAAATGCAAGACTTCTCATTTACCCTTGGTCTAAGGCAATCTAGGCTAGAAGAACAGAAGAGGTCTTACTACAGAGTAGTAAGGAAGGCATTATCCAGACCTTCCAGTGTGACTACTTCAGGATTACCCTACTCCTGCCAGCAGCCCCTCATCCATGCTCTGAGTGTGCATAAACTCATTGGTCCCCACCAGTGAACTAGGATGGAACTATACTTTGGTTTGTCATTGGGACCTATAAGGAATAGGTTGAATTTCTTACATCTCCGTAGGAAGAACTTCTCCCAAGAGGATGACCATGGGCCTAGTTCAGGGCACACTTGGGTACAAGATCTAGTGACAGTTCACAGTTGGGCTTTCCTTACATTCCTGACCCTCAAACTCATGGATGAGAGGTCATTACCTCAATGACTGCCTAACACCATCAAGCCTGAGATCATACGTTACCCAGCCATTGGTGACTGGGTGATGCTATCGAAGAATGTAGCATCCAACTGGGGAGACAGACATTAGACTCTCTAGTCAGCTTCATACTTCATAGTGACAGTGAAGTACTCTCTTGAACTAGCAGACAGGCCTGGAGAGGTTGGGAGAGATGGTCTGGCAATGGTTACTCACTGACCTTTGAGGGAAAGATGGGCATTTGTTAGCGGGACATCAGGACAGTCTTCTGGCATGAGCAAAGGTCCTGTGACAGGAAGGAGAGAGTGAAAGAAGGCCATGCAGAGGATCAGTGCTACCAGGGACTGCAGCAGGAACCAGGTCAATGGGCATGGAAATGACCCTTAGAGTTAAAATGGAGTTTGTAAAACCCATTTATCCACAAGGATCCAGGTTCTTGTGGGAACTGCCTTTTTGCTGAGGGCCCAAATGCTAATCTCTTCTAGGAAAAAAAAAAGACCACAAATATAGAGTTAATTGCACAACCTTGGGTAGGTCATTTCACCTCTTGGGGATTGGTCTGGAGAAGATGATTTATGAGGCCTTCTAATGAATCTAAGACTCAATCCACAATGACTTTGCCGTCATGAATGAAGTGGGTGCTAAAACTTACATAAATGGACTCAGCAGGCCAATGACTTGGAATTATATTTAATATGATTCATTATCGTAATGGGCTGTGTACAGAGCCATCTCTCTTCTTCCGATGCTGGCCTTAGTTCAACATTAAAACGGGACTTGGAAGGAAAGATGCCATGCAAAGGGACAATGACTTTCTGAGGGACATTTGGCTGTGTCCAACCGCACCAAAGAAACAAATATTTGTGTGTGTGGCCTGGATGAGGGAGTCATGATCTTGGTAAGTCTCTCACTCTTGGGTACAGATGGTGTGTGTGTGTGTGTGTGTATAGGGAGTTTTTGTGTGTGTGTGTGTGTGTATCTGTGTCTGTGTGCCTATATAGAATGACTTGAGTCTCTTTCTGGAACACTCTCCACTTTGTATTTTGAGACAGATTCTCTCACTGAACTTGAAGCTCATTGGTTCAACTATGATAGCTGACTGGTGAGCTCTGGAGACCCTCCTGTCTCTACCTCCCCAGTGTTGGCGTTATAGGCAGGTTTATATGGGTACTGATAATCTAAACTCAGTTCCTCACGATTGACTGTGCCATCTCCTTGCCCTTGTGACTGTAAATACTGGTTGTCACCACTTGGTAGGGTTTTGGAATTACGGAGACAAACCTACGGGCTTGTTTGTGAGAGTGTCTCCTGAGAGGTCGAAAAGGGAAGATCTGTTCTAAATGCGATCAGCACCATATCATGGGTAGCAGTCTAGGCCTGACTGACAGAGTATACACACTAGGAATATAATGTGGGTGGTGGAATGTCCACCTAGCACGGGTAAAACCCTAGGTCCTATCCACAGGGCTGCAGAACTTGAGCGTGTTGGTAGATGTATATAATGACAGAGTTCAGGAAGTAGAGGCAGGAAGATCAGGTGTTCAAAGTCATCCCTGTCTGCATAGTGAATTTAAGGTTAGCCTGGGCTACATGAGACCCTGACTAAACAGACATTTTAAAAAGAAGTGAGCGGAGCCCCACACGCCGTTCTTCTTGATTACAGACACAAGGTCATCTCACACTCCTGCCTCCTCGCCTCCCCTGCCACAGTAGGTTGTATGCTCAAACTGTGACCCAAAAGAAAACCCTTCCTTTCCTAAGTGGCTTCTGCCGAGCATTTTGTCACAGCCCAAGAAGGCAGTAAGTAACCAATTCAGAGAACCGTGGCATAGCTGGGGTGAAGGCCCTCTGCCTGTCCCCCATCCCCATCTCCTGGTAGAAGTTATATCTAGGGTGGAGACGAAGCTAGCCAGCGTCCCCCTTTGAAGTAGTGATACAAGGGTGAACATGATAATTCCTGCAAATTGGTGTGGCTCTGTGTGCCCGGCACACCATGTGTGCCGAGGAAATGCTGATGGTTATTATTCCTGTCCGCTCCTCAGCCCTCTTCTCGAATAATTGAGCTGCACGCAGCTGAGATTAGAAATGTCAAACCTACAAATATCAAGGGGCCGATGGATGTATTTATGCTTAAACGAACTGTTCAGAACACACGGGGTACATTTGGGCTCATCGGGGTAATCCTTTTTACTGTTTTTATACAGTCCCTGGGTTAAAAAAAAGAAAGAAAGAAAAAGAAAACAAAGAACAGCATTTGCAAGTCATGTTAAAGAGAGGTGGCCCAGCCCCGGGGTCCAAACAACATTTGAAGTTACTCTCTGAATTGTCCTCTTTCTGTTTCTGGATCTGGGCTTGTGCCTGAGTCGCAGGCATGTGTATGCATGCACACACACACACACACACACACACACACACACACACACACACAGAGAGAGAGAGAGAGAGAGAGAGAGAGAGAGAGAGAGAGAGAGAGAGATTGTACAAAGTTGCCTGGAAATCAAACTCCCGTTTCCTTGACACAGTCTTGCTCTCAGATGGAAACCTTCAACTCCTGCCTCAGCCACAGTCTGGCTCCTGACTGATGAGGGCCAGGGATGAAGCAGGAGCAGCAGGAGGCTGGATCTCCAGCGGAGCCCAGCCTCCAGCTGCAAGGCTTCTCCCAGGCCAGGGCTGGAGCCACCAATCTTCAGGGCAGGAGAGATAAAATGGTTGCGTCTTTGATCCATCTAGACAGTAAATTTTTTGAGTCCCTATAAGCTAAAATCAATATTGGCACAACCGTGTGTCATTAACAACCACATGAGCATGGCAAAGCAGAGCCGCTGCCTATTAAACAAATGAGTGTTCTCCCTGCACAGGCACAGTGGGTTATTACCCTCTTTATTACAGGGACATTCCCATTGGAAAGAGGTTTAAAAAACAAACCATCTTTAGGACTCATCTGTATGTGAGGAGCCCTGTACCCTTCCTGTCTCCCTTAACGACAGTCCAGGAGGCAGCGATCTTCTCTGTGAACATATGGGGCAGCTGAGCACAGGAAGTGAGGGGCAGAGGGTACCCTGGCACCAGCATCCATGTTCAGCCTCTGAACCTTCCCATTGCTAAGGATTCATCACCAAGAACTTACTGAACACCAATGAGGAGTCAGGCAGTCTGCTGGGTCCTGGGATGGCCCACTGATTTGAACAATGGTGCCTGAGACTGTATCTCAGAATTCCTAGCTGTCAGAGGACCAAAGCACAAGGCCAGATGGATCCAGGTGACCGCTCTTGACTCCAACGTCTGTGCTCCCTCTCGCGCTCTCTTCTGTCTCCCTCCCTCCCACTCCCCTCTCAATTCAGCATCTCCTGTAGCTCAGGCTGACCTAGGACTCACAAGGTAACCTCAAATTCCTCATCCTCCTGCCTCCACCTCTCAAGTATAGGAATCAGGTATGTACCACCATGCCTGGTTTTTGGGGAGACTGGGGCTCTAGCTCAGGGTTTTGTCCATGCTGGGCAAGCTCTCTACCAAGGGAGATACGGCCCCAGCCCTCTGCTGTCTGTCCTTACTGCTGTACTTTCTAATCTCTGTGCTCTGACTTACATGGGGCCTACCTGCCAAACGGAGGAGAGGGGCTCGTTCTACCTGTGAAGCAGATAGGATAATCCAGTTCACCCTATTGTCTCGAATATCCTGCTGTTTCTCTATTGTTTGTGTTGGATGTTGTTTATTTGTTTGTTTGTTTTTCAGGGTTTGGGACACTTACAGTGTCATTGGTACTTGAGTTTCATGTAAAACAGGACAAACTCACCATTTTAGGTACTTAATTCCAGTACCTCAGTTGTTCAGTATTCTGCACCAATCATCAGTCACCTGCTTCTCTGTGCTCAGACCAGGTGACACCTGTTTCCAGTCTTTTCACACCATGCTTGACTGGGACATTTCAACTTCCTCTAACCAAATCGTTCCCCAGAATTCAGTGCCAAGAAGAGTGGTTATGTGTGTGTGGGCTTGGTGGAGAAAAGAACCAGAATACATTAGTTATGCCTGCCCCTGGCACGGAATGGGGACCTGTTGACCATTATTTAAACATCCAATCCAGACATAGCCCCTCAGCGGAAGAGCAAAGGTGATTTTAACCTGAGGTGGTTGACGTCTCACAAAATGATGAAGGTGAAAGATAGAGGCCCAGATGATCTCATTGGCCCTGCCTGCACTAGGTATTAAAGACGACCAGAGGATGCATTTCAACATGCTTTTGGATGGCCTTGACAATGACCAGGTTGTACCTACAGACCTTGGGTACTCATGGGGCAGTACCTTAGCATGTGTGAAGAAATCATGGCTGGCCTCTGCCAGCCAGCTGTCTTCCTCTGCTGCAAGGCTCAGATCTCTCTGACAGTGATGACTGTGAGAGCGCTGGAGAGGGAAGGGCTGTTTTCCACTGTCAGCAGGGAGATGAAAATATGGGTGAAGTGCCCCATGGAAGTGGAAGGGCACATGATGCAGCGCGTCCTACTGGCCAAGAGAAGAATGATGTGGGCTCACAGATAATGCTTCCTGGATTTAGGTGACAGAGATGAGGGGGCCAGAAGTGAACTGAATATGGAAACCATCTAGTGTCTTGTCTTTCTAGTCAACACCCCGACAGCGTCACAGGGAAGGGAAGAAAAAGATGTGTGGCCAGTAAGTTCATGAGCTTGATGTGAAACATTGTCAAAGTCCATCACACAAGGGAAAGAAGGCCGAGTAGTGACAGCCTGCCCTAGGAGCCTCAGGGACAATAGGATATGAATGCAAAGACCTTGGGGGAGAATCACAGCATATGTGTCTTCAGACTTGTCACAGGACTCAGAACAGTCTCTCCTGGAACTCCATTGCCAATGATGAACCTCTGGGGACTCTCTCTGATATCTTTGAGAACAGTGGCTGTTGTGTTTTACAAAACAATGGTGGTGCCCTGCCAAGATGTCCCCATGAACAATCAAGCCATGTGACAGGCCCAGTACAAAAGTAAGTTTATCGGGGGAAGGGAGCCAGGGAGCAGAGCAGGGACCCGGAAAGGGGTAGAGCCAGAGAAAGAGGGACAGAGAAGGACAGAAAGAGAGAGGAGAGACAAAGAAAGGAAAAGGCCAGCCAGAGACACATGGAAAAGAGGGGAGAGAGAGAGAGAGAGAGAGAGAGAGAGAGAGAGAGAGAGAGAGAGAAGAGAGGAGCTCAGCAGTCCTTCTATGCCTGGCTCCTGGCTCCTAGCTGGGACCCTGGGACAGATATGAAGACTGTTGCTAGGAAACTGTTGGGTGGGGCCTAGAGAAATTGCTAACAGTAGCTAGGTAGTGGTCTTGATTTTTTTTTCGTCAACTCAACACAAGCTAGAATTATCTGGGAAGAACCTCAACTGAGAAAACCTCAACTACATTCATTAAGATTACCTGTAGGCAAATCTACAGGGTCTTGGTTGATATGGGTGGGCCCATATCATGGAAGTAGTACCACATTTGGGTGGGTGGCCTTGAGTTGTATAAGAAAGTAGGCTGAACAAGTCATGGAGAGCAAGCCAGTAAGCAGTGTCCCTCCATGGCCTCTGCATCAGTTCCTGCCTCTAGGTTCCTTGAGTTTCTTCTATGACTTCTATCGGTGGTGGAGTATGCTCTGAGAATTGTAAGCTAAAACAAACCCATTGCTTCTCAAGTTGTTTTTGTCATAGTGTTGTATCACAGAAACAGAAACCCTAACAAAGACAGCAGTAATTGCGATGGCATTAAAGACGAAAATTCTGGAAGCTGGTATAGAACAGAGCCCTCTCACTGGCTAACCTCCATCTCAGTTCATTTACCTGTCATTTTTAATTGATTTGCAAGCTCTCTCTGCAACCTCCCCTTTTACCCACATCTTGGTACATCACACATCATCTTTGATACCCAGATAACCCTTGATCCTTAGACAATCATGTCTTTCTTCTCTTAGCCATCTGGTCTACCTCATCTGCTTGACCATATCTATCTCATTGTTACAGATTGACTCAGAGTTTTTCTAGACTGTCATCTGGTCCTCACACTAAACTAGTTGCTTTTTCCTCTCTGCTTCTACTGTTCTATAGTTATTCAGAGCACTGTTGTGTTAAGGTTATTTATTTGTACAATAAAATAAATATACTGAAAACAAAAGAAGTCAAACATGGTTTGGTCACATCCTCTGGGAGGGTTTCTGAGTGAAGGCAGCAGTGTAGACATGCTTATTACCCTACACAATGATATGAAAATGGAAGTTAAAGAAGAGAGTATCACACCATTGCAGAGTCCCCCAAAAGATTTGTGATTTTTGCCAATTTTCATGAAACAAATGTCCCAACAATGGCAATCTCAGGCAACTGATGTTTTAATGGGTTCATAGCCTTCCTGAACATTCCATCTCTGGCTTTGAGCAGGGCTATGACTGGGTTCCTTATGTTAGCACCTTCCACTTTCAAGAAGGGATGGCTACTTCAAGAGCAGAGAATTTGTTTTTCATCACCTGCCTGCATAGTGACTGGAGACTAGTAGGTGTTAAGTTGACATTGGCTGAAATCACATAGGTTTGTGAGTAGAGTGGGCCAAGGGCAGAGGACAGTAGACAGATGGCCTCAGCAGGATACCTTAACTTAGGTAGACACTGTCTAAGAGACTCAAACTCCTTTCCCAGGTCCAGAAAGAAAAGGAGGGAATAGAAGGCAGGTCACAGTGTTCCATGTCTCAGCCCTCCAAAGAGGTTCTGAACTATAGCTAGTCAGGGCAGCTGAATCCCTGAGTGGAGAGCAGATATGATCTCTGGGTACATGCCAGCATGGGGAGTCAGGAAAGGTGCAGATCCTGTCTTGGGTGACCTGCTCCTGTGATCTCTGTTACCAGGTGGGACCCATAGAGTAAGCAGAAGGACTTCTTCAATCCAGACAAGAATCAATGGTCATGTCAGCATGACCAAGAGGGGACCAAACAGGTGGATAAGGTACATACACCTTGACCACATGGAAGCCCTGAGGAGACACAAGACTTCATCCCTATAGATAATGTGTATCTGAAGCATTCCAAGGCTTAGATGAGGATCCCAAAGAATAGACTGAATCTGAAAGGGGCTGAGACTTTGAGTCAAATCCAAGGGAGATGCATGATGGAAGCCATACATTTAAGTTGCCTATCACCTAAGTATTCAATAAGCACTTCCTGAATTTGAGAAAGGAGGGCCCATCTTCGGAGATTTTGTAGCATCTGTAGGATGCTATGAACTAGGAGGGTGGTGATTAGAATGTTCTAGACTCCCAGGATGAGGAATAGTGGAACCCTAGACTTCTCTGTTGGCCCTGAGGGTTACCTGTGGAATCCTTGGCTCTTGAGACAACTCTTAGCAATTTTTTCTATCCAATGTGGCCGCTCACTGATTTGTGTTGAAGTCCGCCCTGATGCATCTGCACTGTTCCTCTTGAATGAAGCAAAGGGACTTTATCCAGGGAAGACAGGACCCTCTGAGTCCACAAAAGGCTTTGGAAGATTCAGGGACTCCTTAAGACTGTGTGTGAAATTTAGTGCGTATACTTCCCCCAACCCAGGGAGATCTGTATCCTTCATCAAGTTTGCTGTGAACCCTTCAAAAAGGATTTATCAAAAGGATTTGTCTGATGTGAGGATTATCCAATAAGTGGTTTGGGATAGCTGACTAACTCTTTGGGAAAAAAATAATAAAGCCGGATTCCCACCTAACTCTTCCTACCAAAATACACCCCAGATGGTTCCAGGATCTAAAAGTTTTAAAAAAAATGAAGCAATAGGAATTATGGGAGAAATCTGGGTAAATATATTTATAACATGGGAGTTGAAAACTAGTTTGCAAATTGGGAAACAGAATCCAGAAACTGTCTAGAAAAATACAGATTAGTCTACTTGAGGAAAATCCAAACTTTAGTGAGGGCACATAGGCAAGAAAGGGTGAATGGGAAAATACAGCAGTAATCATAGATAGGAGGTCCACTCATTAACTCGTGAAGCATCCAGACAACCCATGAGGAAAAAATGGGATAATCAGATATAGGGGCTGGGGTGATGGCTCAGTGAGTAAGAGTGCTTGGTGCTCAAGCCTGAGGGTTTAAATTCAAATCTCCAACACCCATGTACAAAGCTGGGTGAAAACTTGTTTATAACCCCAGTATTACTTGGAGAGGAGACAGAAGGATCCCAGAGGGTAGTTGCCAGCCTAACTTTGGATCTAGTGAGACTCTGTCTCAAGGGAATAAGGTGGTGCTTGATACAACAGGACATCTGACATCCTTCTTTAATACCTGGATATAAATGTATGTATATAGCATGCACACACACACACACACACACACACACACACACACACACACACCACATACACACACACCATTCTTGTATACAGACATTAAAAATAATGACTGAAATAAAGATGGACCTATCACGGTTATACTAAACGAATGAAAAGATCACAGGAATTGTATATAACAACATGGCCAGCTATCACTGAATCATTAAAGAAAAGCAAAACCCCCTCAGGCCAACAAAAATTTCTATTGGTAGCCATTTGTCCTGTGCAGATTTGATATTTTATTTATTCCTCTGTAGCTGTGTACCTGAGTTGCATCTGTTTCTCAGGTATTATAAACAACACCATCAAGATCCACTTGGCAGCTAAATCCTTGATTATTTATTTAAGTAAAAACTGCAAAAGCCCAGCAATGTTTAGCTTTACCTCGCCAATCTGTACTTTTTCAAAGTGACCATTCTGGGCCTGGGTGTCAGGATCAGCCCTCCTGGGAGTGACAGCCTGGATCTATAGACAGGAAAAATATAGAAAAATAACATTAACGGGCCTCTGTTGTGTGTTTCTGTTGGTGTGCTCTACCAGCATCTATTAGAGTTTATTTATGTCCGTGAGGAGAAGAATGAGCAATATTGTCTGTGTATATGCTCAGCCCAGGAGGTGGCACTATTAGAAGGTGTGGTCTTGTTGGAGTAGGCGTGGCCATGTTGGAGTGGGTGTGGCCTTGTTGGAGTGGGCGTGGCTTTGGAGTAAATGTGGCCTTGTTGGAGTAGGTGTGGCCTTGTTGGAGTGGGTGTAGCCTTGTTGTAGTGGGTGTGGACTTGTTGGAGTAGGCGTGGCCTTGTTGGAGTAGGTGTGACCCTGTTGGAGTAGGTGTGTCACCGTGAGTGTGAGTTTTGAGACTCATCCTAGCTGCCTGGAGGTCAGTATTCTGCTAGCAGCCTTCAGGTGAAGATGTAGAATTCTCAGCACCTCCTGCACCATGTCTGACTGGACACTGCCATGCCCCCACGTTGATGATAATGGACTGAACCTCTGAACCTGTAAGCCAGCCCCAATTAAATGTTGTCCTTATAAGACATGTTGCCTTGGTCATGGTGTCTGTTCACAGCAGTAAAACCCTAACTAAGACATTATCTTTGACTCGTTGCACAGTGAAAAAACAGGACCAGAGATGTTTGCTGACTCTCTTGCTGTTATACAGTGAGGTGAGTGTTGTGATGGAAGGTGCTTCTGTTTCTTCTGTTTGCCTGAAGGCAAAAAGCAGCAGATGGTTGGGGCTGTGCCTCTGGAAGTGAGGGCCAAAGAAGGAAAAGATTTGTCAAGGAGGTAGGGGTCGCTGACAGAAAAATTCATCCTGATTTGTGTTCTCTGAGGTGGCTCTGCTTCAGGGTGCACTGCTGAGCATCCTTGGTGGTGGTGGTGGTGGTGGGGATGGTGAGCATCCTCATCTCTGTGATACCCCTGATGGGATACTGTCCATGTGGCAGTGAGCAAGAAGTTTCCAACCTTCTTTTTCTCCTCACTTTTTGTATGTATTTAAACGTTACAGTCTGTTCAGGGATGTGTTTTCCATCGCCCCTTATGCATGCATGCTTTGATGCAGCTCTCTAGTAGGGAAACAGCTTTCAGGTCCAGAAGATGCCTTGCCACACAAGCACGAGAACCCGAGTTTAATCCCCTAGAACCCATATTTAAAAGGGCAAACATGGTTGCAGGTACCTGTAACCCCAACACTGAGGAGGGGGAGACAGGACCCTGGGTCTCGCTAGCCAAATCGCCTCGTGTTAAACTGATGAACTCTGGCCTTGGTGAGAAATCCCTGTCTTGAAAACAACAGACGTTGACCTCTGGCCCATACAGGGTAATATATCACTGTCCACGGGTTTCCTCAGAGGCTAGAAAATGTTAGATCATCTGAAATCTAAGGGGCTGTGGGTGCTGGGAACCAAACCCCAGTCCTCTGTAGGAGTGGTAAGAATTCTCTACTGCTGAGCCATCTCTGCAGCCCCAAACATTGTATCCTTCATGGTCCTAAAGAACTTACAATGTTTCCTCCCCCGATTGCTCCCCTTGACTTTACTACTTGCTTCTTCCCTATTATTCTCCCCACCTAAGCATGCTCTCTTCCTTCACCTTGGCTAGATGGCTCCTGCTCTTCTTAATCCAATTAACTACATATATTTCAGGTCAACATCTTGAACAGCAAACAGCAGGTTTGATGTTACCTTGAAACAAATTCCAAAGCACCAACAAGCTAGAAGGAATTTCGGGGTCTCAGAGATCATTTCCTAAGAAGATTTACTACCCCAAACCTTAACCGTATCTCCAATATGTTGTAGATTCCCAAACAAATAAACTTCAGCTCTGAAAATACCCTCGAACAAGCACAGAAATAAGGTGTCCCACTGACACAAGGATAAACAGTAACTAGTTTTTCCTCTGATACTGTTACTCCAGTGTGGTTCCCAGTTAGAATTATGGCCTCAGAATGTGGCTCTTTATAATGACATACAGGAGAAGAGACCATACAGAAAATACCAAAAAAGGCTCCTAAAAATATCTACATTCTTTGACCTGGCACAAAATCATCCTCCCACAAATTTATCTCAGAGAAATAATCACATTTTATAAAAAAAAATTTTTTCTACAATGTGTGCTAACCACCGGCATCTTTTATGCTGTGACAGAAATGGAAACAAACCAACTACTCAATAAAGATGGAATGGCCAAGAAAATTAATGTGGTTATTAACAATTAAAAATCATGCTGTAGGGAAGATAGCAATGTGGACGAATAACCAGAAAATTAGAGCTAGTGAGGTGGGTGGCGTGTGGGAGCAGGGAGGTGATTATGTGACATCACGTATTTACCAAATGAAGCATGGAGAGGAGCAGGAAAGAAGATGGGATATCTATTCCATGTTCCAAAAATATTAAAGAGAGCTCAGGACATGGCCCAGAGGATAAAGTACCCATCATAGAGGAATAAGGACCTGAGTTCAGGTTCCTAGCACCCACATAAAGGTTGGGTGTCGTGGTTGACATCTGTAGCTCCAGCATTGGGGATGGGGAGGAAAGACAGGCAGATTCTTGGTACTCGCTTCCTAGTCAATCTAGCCAAGGGGTGAGCTCTGGGTTCAAGGAGAGACCCTGCCTCAAAACATAAGGTGGAGAGTGACATAGGAAGACACATCCAACACTGACCTCTGGTGTCCACCATGCATACACCTATGTATGTGCACCTGCATGCACTCATGTACATGGCATATACACATGTGTTTTACACACACACACACACACACACACACACACACACACACACACAGTGTTAAGGAGCTTTCTTCTTGGTGATGGAATTATGGGCATTTCCCCCATCCCCAGGAACCTCCTTAGCAATTTAGGAACCTTGTTTACTAAGTATCCTGAGGCTCCCAGTCCCATGACTGCATGTGGTGGCGCTGGGTCTCTGGAAATGCCTGTCATTGAGCTCACAGTTACTAGGTGGGGTCCAAGGTGCAGGTTCTTTGTAAGGCTCCTGGCCTGCGGGAGAGGTGAGTGAGGCTCAAGAATTCATCTCCCGTGATCTCTCTCACTTCCTTGATCCCACAGAGGACAATCAGTATCCCAGCCTGTTAGACACAGTGTCTGATGGAAGAACCAGTTCCTCAGATTAATGTCGGGTTGAAAAATGACCCCTGAATCCCCGGGGATGGAGCTGAGCTAGAGCTGAGCATGGTATTTATAACTCAGCCTCCCAACGCAGGCCCAGCCACCATGTGATGTTGACGGATGAGCCTCATGAGGACCTTGCTGTTTCCATTTGATTATGGACCCATAAACACAGAGAGCAATTGAGCGGAGTTAGGGCTCAGTACGGATTGGACCTGCCATGGTCTGGGAAGCCATTCTCAATGGCTCTGGCCTGCCTGTCCCTGATGGTTCTGAGGAGCTGCAGCCACATTAGTTATGTGTATGCTATGCTATTGCATGCTCTGCATCCTAGGTACAACTGTCTGTCTCTCCTTCATACCTGAGCAAGGATAGATCTTTTCACTGGATCCCACTTGCCTATAGGGCTCTAGGAGGTAGAGCTATCCAGCAGAATGGTTTAGCCATCTTTGATTGGGGTTTACCCCCCTGTTTCATTTCTCTCCATCCATCTATGCATTCACCAATTCATCTAACCATCTATTTGTCCACTTATCCATCCAATCATTCATCTGTCTTTATATCTAAGTAAATCTTCCCTCACACCCACTAATTCAACCATCCCTCCACTCATTCATTCATTTGTCTAACTATTCACCACATCTAACAGTCCGACCATCTGTCTAACCACCCACCTATCCATCCATCCATTCATCCAACTTATATACATTCATCCGTTCATCCATAGATCCATTTGCTCTCCTACTCACTGATTAACCAATCTGTTGATGTATCCATCCACTTATCTGTCTAGCCATCTACTTATCTTGTCTTTTAACTTTTTCACTCATTTATCTAACCATCTACTCATCAATTTATCCATTTATCCACTCATTCTCTTACAATCCATTCATACAACTGCCTACTTACATCCATCTATGCAACTCACTCACCTGCCCTCTACTCATCTATCCATCCATTTGCCCCCATTTTTACCCATTTATCTATCTATCCAAGGTTCACCTATCCATTGATCCACTCTACCAACTTATCTGTTCACTTTATCCACCCATCAAATCATTCACCCATCCATTCCTTACCCATCCATCTATCCATCTTCTCATACATCCATCCACCACTAACCTACCCATCCATTGATTGATCCATCTACCTACCACTCATCCTTATACCATCTGGTTTTCAATAGCATCTGTGTGGAGGAACATGGACCTGGAAGCACCAGGTAGACACAGAGATACAGATGATGAGGCCCCGTTGCTACCTCCACACTCTAAGACGATTGCTGTCAGAATCAAGTCAGAGACATACTCAAGGACCATAGAGGCAGCCTGGCCTATGAGATAGAAAGGATGCTCACTCACTTCAACCTCCAAAGCTCCTGTTCTTGTATAGATCCCAGGAGAGTTTGTTGAAGACAGTGAAGAGGTCATGCCCCTATTCTTGTATTCCTTATGATCATTGAACTTCTCTTCTGTTATCGTAGGCTCAGGTTGTGATCATCTCTACCTGAGAGGGCATTAGAATATTTGTCTTGAATAAGGGGTCAAGATGAACCTACAGAATCATGATACCTAGGTGTGAAAAACCATGGGAGGGAAAACCCATAGACATCAGGGCAGTAGCTTGCGTCTCAGGCTGAATGAATTCAATACACACTGCTCAAAGCAGTGAGGAAGCATGGGAGTCTCAGATGAACCCCATCTCTAAGCTCAGGGAACATCCATCAAGAAGCAGGGCCAGGGGACAAGTGAGAGCAGCGCTGGTCTAAGAAAGACAGGCAGGTGGGATTTGTGCTACACAATAACACACATCCCCGCTTCTGACCCCCCCCCAACCAGAGCTGTGCTAGACACACTGTTTATTTAACTCTGTAGGTCTGCCTCCTTCCGCCTAGCTTTTGTGGGTGAATCATTCATTTGCTCTAGACGTGGTCTCCAATGGAGCAGCTGTCAATGCCTGCTCTCCCGTGGCCTCCCACCTCACAAGAACCCCCATGCAGTTGGTTTATTGCTGTTTGGGACTGCTGCTGATGTTTTTGACTGGCTCCAGCTCTTTCTGCAATGGAACGACCCAGCCTGCTCTGTGGTGTGTGAGGTCTCCTGCCCCAGGCCTGGCTTGCTCCCCCAGTCTCTTTTGTGTACCAGCTGCTCCTGGGTAACTTCTCTTTCATTCCTGCTCTTGGGAGGCCCTGGCTCTGCTTCCTGCACAAACACATCTGGACTTCCTCAAAACACATGACAAGAGCATCTGCCGCCGCCTCGGAGAGGAGGACCTGACGGAGGCCCTTTTTGTAATCACATCTAATTGTCTCCAGCCCTGGGGCACTTGCAGTTTGGTTATGAATCTCAGGACTTCCAAGATATTTCTAAACGCATTTCGCTGCCCTGGGGCTGGCGAGCTTTCTATCTGTCCAGGTAGCAGGAGGAAATAGGAGAGAAGGCTTTAGAAGCTCCTGGGACCGACCTGTGTCTTTCAGCTCCTTTGAGAGCAGGAGATGGCGTGAAGGGAGTTAAGGGGAGGCAAAGGGAGACAATGTCACCATTATTGCTATGTCCTGTTGCCTTTTAACTTCCAGGGTCTTTTCTCGCCTCCCGGATGCCACTGCTTCGTCTCTTTGCCCTTAGGCCTCTCTTTTAAAATGTCAGAGTTTGGTTTGTTTGTCATGAGGGGACCTACTGGAGCAGCCCCAGTAGTGCAACACTCTCCTATCAGCTGGGAGAACCAGAGACAACTCCCGGGCAGTGGACTGATGAATTGCCTTTCTCGTGGTGTCTATCCTCTCCTGAACCACTTCCCCGCTCCCCAGACTGGTCCTGCATCCTCTAGGGATGTGCTGGGCTCTCCTCTCAAGACCTCCCCTGCTGTGAACCTTCTGAGGACAGAGAGAAAATGCCAGCGCCTTTGGGCTCATGGACCGTTCTTAAAACCATTTGTCTTAGTTAGGGTTTCTATTGCTGCTATGAAACACCAAGACCAAAACGCAAGTTGGGAGGAAAGGATGTATTTTGTTTACGATTCCATATCACTCTTATTCATCGAAGGAAGTCAGGACAGGAACTCAAACAGGGCAGGAACCTGGAGGCAGGAACTGATGCCTGGGGTCATGGAGGGGTGCTGCTTACTGGCTTGCTCCTCGTGGCTTGCTTGGCCTGCTTTCTTATAGAACCCAGGACCACTGGGCCAGGAGTGGGGACACTTACGATAGGCAGGGTCCTCCCTCAACAATCATTAATTAAGAAAATGTCTTCAGGCTTGCCCATAGCCAGATCCGATGGAGGCATTTTCCCAATTGAGGCTGTCTACTCTCACATGACTTTTTACATCAGGTTGATGTAAAACTGTCCAGCACACTGTTCAAACACACACAAGAGGCTTTAGGGTCTGGGAGGGCTCAGGACAGAAAAGGGGGATGAAGGGACAGGAAGTGTGTGTACCTGTTGGGGTGGTGGGGTGCTGAATCAGCGTTGGATACTGTTCAACCCCCAAAAAGGAGTATATGGCCTACCTTGAGTAAGACAATCCAGAGTTCCCCAGAGGGACCTGTTCCTCTGTCCCCTCTACTCGTCCCAAAGCAAAAAAAATATGCCTTCTTGTCAGGATCTAAGCCATTTAAACTTCCTCTCCTTAGCCAGAGATCTAGGCAGAATTTAAGCAGATAGCTTTGACATCCTTTAACGCTGTGTTGACAGAGTCTAAGGGAAAGGCACAACAGGCTTAACCCCAGACTGCTCCCTGGACATGGTTCATCCATTTGTTGTGACATACGACTGTGGGGTCAGCATCACAGTTCACAGCTGGTACACTTATGTCTGCACACAAGGACAGCAGTCATCACTCAGCCCATGGAAACACGAGAGTCACCTTTCCGTCAATGGCATGGGAGCCTAGCTCCCTGTCACCGCTCCACAATGCTCACCCTAACCTTGTGATCCTTGGTGATGGAACCTTGGCAATACAAGTTCAATCGATTAACACCTCACTGTGCCTGTCCTATATATCCCAGATACAACCGACTGCGGGTGGAAAACGTGGGGGAAAATCGTATCTGCTCAATATTACAGATTTTGCTGTTTGTCATTGTTCTCCAAAGGATACGGTCTGATACTACTTACACAGCAGTTAGACTGGGTTAGGTATTGCAGACAATCTAGAGATGCTTTTAAATCTATGAGAATCGGAGAGGTGGCTCTTGGTAAAGAGCATCTGTGGCTCTGCATATGGCTAGAGTTCGGGAGCCAGCACCCATATCAGGTAGCCTACAACTTCCTGAAACCCCAGCTCCAGGAGATCTGGTGCCCTCTTCAAGTCTTGAGGGACATTACACTCACACACATGTTCCCACACAGGCCCAAACATATATACATAATTTTTAAAAAATATGTATCTTATTATTTATATAGTCTATATTATTACCCATCAAACTATCATTATATCAATAATAATTTAATACATTAAAGGTATACATATTAAATACATAATGTACAACATGTTAAATATATGTATATATTTGTTATACAATATTCATTATATAATGTTGGCATAATAATACAACATACATAATATATTGTATATATTATATGTAGTACATGAATAAATGTGTATATTAATATAATTATATGCATATAATTATATATTTAATATATGATATGTTGTGATATATTTATATATAAATATATGTGTATATATCCGTATTTGTATATATAAATACATATATATAAATGAGAGGAGGTAGCTGTGGTTATTTGTACAAGATCAAGCCAGTTGATATTCAAGCTCAGTTGGTGAGGGACTCACGAGGCTTCAGCTCTGGCTGTGGAGGCACTGGAAACTGATGACTGCTGGACGAGGGGACTAAAGCTACTGACAGCTTGCCACGCTCCTGTGGATGACCCCACATCCATAGGCACAATGGCAACATTACCTGGACTCGGCAGCCTACAGGACATGTTAGTTTGCCTCTTAAATCCCAGGACTTAGGCAGCAGAGGCAGGCAGATCTCTGAGAGGTTGTGGACAGCCTGGTCTACATATTGAGTTCCAGGCTAGCCAGGGCTACATAGTAAAACTATATCTTTAAAAAAAGGAAAGCAAATAAAGGAATTTTTAAAAAAAATATATGAGATGGTGTGTTTAAGTTATACGCAAACACCGTGTTTGAACACCTGGGAGCTTTGGTCTCAGCTAGGGGCACTAACGAGTAACGACTAACCCTCAGGGATGTAAAGGGGTGACTCTAACTGCCCCCCTCTGTTTCAACTCCTCTCAAGCTCAAGGGTAGCTTGAAGTTGAAAGAGGGCCGAGATGGAGCCCAGGTGTGTGCTCTCCCATTGCAGTTGAAAGGACAGGTAATAAGCCATGGAGTCTGAGCTTCTGCCATCCTCAGCTCGGTGACATTGCGGGGGCTCAGGAGGGGAGGTCTGTTCCCGTGGGTGACAGATGCGCCTGCCTGCAAAGACTTCCTTGGAGACCCTACAGCGTACATTCCTTCTGGGAGTGGATGGTTGGAATTGAAGAGGCTGCAGGAGCTTCAAGGACACACCTGTCACAGCGGAAGCCCTTTGCATGGCTGCCTCTGTCTCCTGGGGGAATTCCCTCACCAGCAGGCGGGGCCTGAGGCTCTGAGGGTGGAGGCGGAGCCAGTGCACCTGTGGTCCTGATTTAGACGGAAGCTGCTTCGTCCTAAGACCTAGAGGAAGGAGGAAGAGATGAGAATGGGCAGGTGCCACAGCATCCCATACTGGATGTGTCACGGCCCTGTTTGGGACCAGTCTGGTGCCGACAGTTTGCCCGAGAGCTATGCTAATTTGAGAAGGCATCTTGTCCGTGCAGGTTAGCTCCTGGTCGCAGGTCTGCCAGCGCGATGCTGTCTGTATAACGCTAAACTGCAGCTGCAAAAGGAGCCCGTTAGGCATTGCAGAGTCCCCAGGGTCATTTGTGAACCTTCCCCAAACATAGCGTTGGGTTGGGCTTTGCACAGAAAGATTCTGAGACAGCTACTACCTCCTGGGACAGGAGTGACAAACGGATCTCAGCCACCTGTCTCCCCAAGCAGAAGTCGTTTACAGCATTCTGTTGTTGACTTGAGCCACAACTTTAGAAGGTTTCTTAACACTCTGATCCAGCAGGCAGCTACTAACACCAAAATCCAGAGCTGACTACTTTGTGCATCCTCCCCGGGGGCTCCCATTTTTAAAACGGATTCACGGATACAGGTGAATGTGTTGGCGCTACAAGGAGGTCTTGCTAGGAATCGTCTGGTGATTTCTAACAGTCCGGATGGATGATCACCGCCTTAGTTCAAAGTGAAGGGATCTTGGCACACTGTGGGGGGGTCTCAAATCCAAGGCCACATGGGCGATCCGTGTCCCTGAGATACTCACATGAGACAGACAGGAGAACCGAGTACAGGATTTGGACTGAGGCTGGACATTGGCGAGGCTGGCAGAGTTTGCAGCCCTGTGCTGGAGAATGTACATTCTCTGAAACATCCCCCAGGCTGCCTCCTACCTCACTGTCTGCTTAGCTCCTCAGGGAAGAGCCCATGCAGACTATGAGGAGGCAGCATGGGCTCACACAACAAGATACCAAGTATCCTGTGTGCACAGACATCAGTAGACTGGCCATACCACAAATCTTCAGTGTTTTATTGGAAGGTGGGGAACCATGGGAGATGGCTCAATGGATCAATAGTTAGGTGCTTACCACACAAGTGGGCAGACTAGGACTAGAGTTTGTATTCCTGGAAATCCACATACATGACAGGTTGATGGGGGCAGCCTGCTTGTTACTGCATCCCAGAAGACAGAGATAGGGATCTCTTCAGGAGGCTGGCTAGCAAGACTAAAGCCATGATAAAGCTCTGGATTTGACTGAGATACCCTGCCTCAGTGAACGAATGAGGTAAGAGAAATGGAGGCTGACTCCTGACATCAGCCTTGGCCCTCCATCCATTTGTGCACACTCACAAACGAAACAAAGTATGCATACATGAGTGGACACCACACACACACACATGCATGTGAAAAAATGGAAAAGAGAAAAAGAAGAATGAAAAGGAGAGCAACATCATGGGACAGGAAGTAAAACCAGATCTTCCCCTTTTACCCCCTTGACATGAGTAGTCACTTCCTCAGCCCTGGGTCCCTCTGTCTCTACCCAGCCTTGCTCAGCAGGGAATGCATACCTCTGAGGAAGTGGCTCAGCCAATGAAGGCACAGGGGCTGGACTAGTGAAGATGACCTCCTCTGTTTCCAAACCCCCAAGGAGAGACCCTAGAAGACTTGGTTCAACTGAGGGCTTCTGTTTGCGCTGTTCTCAGGTGGGCCTTGAGCTCTATAGACCACAAGTGCCCTGGACTTGAGGTCTTCCAGCCTGGTCAGCATCCTGTATAGATACGATTTTCTAATCCCACCCATGCCCAGCTTTTATGCTGAACTGGTTTTGTTCTTGGGGTCATGTTCATTTGATTGATTTGCCAAGTTGAGGTCTAGGCTGGCTTCTGATTCATGATCCTCCTGCATCAGCCTCCTGAATACTGTGGTCACACCCGTACACCGCCGCCTCTGACTTTTTGATTGGCTGGTCACGTGAGGGCAAGGCTTCTGCCTCCTCTTCATGTGCAGACCCAGCTCAGAGCGACTGCACAGGGAAGCCGGGAGTGGAGGCACTGCTTTGCCCGGCGGGCCTTAGCGTCTGATGGGCCCTGGGCAACACTGCCTCCCAGCTGTTGCTTCCTTCATCTTGTTTGGGAGCAGTGACAGGATCTAAATAGACACAGAAGGCACTTCTGAGACCACAGAACCAGGGTGAGAGGGGAAGGGCTTTGTGGAACCTCAGGTTCCCAGGAAGGGGATAGATGTCTCTACCTTGATCCTGGCAATGTCACCAGAAGTAGAAGAGAACAGGCAAGCTGCTGAATAGGGGCTGGACACTGTTGTCTGCGGCTGAGCTTGCGGCCCTACGTGGATGCCCTGGCTGACAAACAAAACAACAGGCAGAAGACGCCCAGCCTCCCATGGGTAGAGACCATAGGGCTGAGAACTGAACTGCATCAAAAGCATTAGTCTAGAACCCGGGAGTATCAAGCTCTGGGAAGACAGGGCAAGGAGCATCAGGCCCAGGAGTACAGGGTCAGCAGTGTTAGGGCCCAGGATCATGTGGCTAGGAGAGCCTAGGAGCACCAAGCTTTTGGAACATGCAGCCAGGGGTATCAGTCCTGGAGCAATGGTAGACATGAACACTTGGGGTAAGAGCATCAGGCCCCAGGAGTATGGATGTAAAGGTGTCAGAGCTAGGAGCATAGAACTAGGAGGACGGGGCCAAGACAGTTAGGATTTAGGAGCATGAAGACCAGGAGCATAAGACCCTGGGAGTAAAGGGTTTGCAGGGTCAGGTCTCGGGAACGCAAGGCCAGGAGTGCTAGTCCCTGAGAACACAGGGCCAAGAGCATCCGGTTGACCTTGAGCAACACCTTAGGAACAGCCAGGGCCGAAGGGACCTAGAACTATTGTCCTCATTCCCCCCACCCCCCCAGGATGCTGGACTGTGACTCTGAAGAAATGAGACCCAGCGTCGAAGCCTCCTCAACTACACCCTCGCCCTCACTCCACCACGGAGGAGGTGGCAGCGAGACTCTGCCCACAGCCAACACTGCAAACACCACTTCTCCTTGGAATGCATTCGGATTCCAATTTGCAACTGATTTCCCTTCCAAAACCCAGTCAGCTTGGCAGGCTTTCGAATGCTGGCAGCAGGGGGAGGGTGGAGCCCCAGCGTGCAGGGCCAGGAAGAAATGCCTGGTTATTTATGCCTCTTCAGGTGAGAGCTTACTCTAGGAGAAATAGGGATGAGTGTTGATATTAAGATGGAGTGCTCTGTGTGTGCGTGTGTGTGTGTGTGTGTGTGTGTGTGTGTGTGTGTGTGTGTGTGAGAGAGAGAGAGAGAGAGAGAGAGAGAGAGAGAGAGAGAGAGAATGAGCACTGCACGTGCTGTGGAGACAGTGCGTCGGATGGTACCAAGGGATGGAGTCTTCCTGATAATCAGGAAGCAGCCCTTGGTTCCTGTCTTGTGCCATCTCTATCCCTTAGGTGTTACTACAGAATAGTAATCTCACAGACGAGAATGCCCAAGACCACAGAGGAGGCCCGATTTATAACGTGAATGAAGTCCCTAGGCGAGCAAGATGGCTCAGTTGGTAAAATGTTTGGCATGCAAGCAGGAGGGCTTGAGTTTAGTATTCCAGCACGTATGTAAAAATGGGGCCTGACAGCACTCACTTGGAATCCCAGGGCTGGGGAGGTAGAGACTCCAGATCCCCAGAGCTCACTAGCCAGCCTTGTAGTCCAACCCAGTGAGATACGGGCCAGTGAGAGCCCCTGTCATAAGTGAATGGGTTGTGAGCAGTGACACTATTGTTTTTCCTCTGCCTGCTGCAAGGACATTTGCACTGGTATCTACACACACAGGTACACACACACACACACACACACACACACACACACACACACACACACACACACACAAATGTGAAGAACAAGGTTAAAGTTCCCAGTTGGCTGGTGGCAAGCCAGAATGGGAGTGTCGGGAGGCTGCCCTGTGCTTTTCAAAGTCTTATGCTGACTTCCGTGGATCCATACTCAGGAAGAGTTGGACGGGGGAGAAACGTGCAGAAGATGGGATCTCAGCCTTGATGAGGCTAGGAAGGGTGGGTGTTGTGCGTGATGGTGTCCCCTGTGCCTCCTGCTACCACGGGTTCTTATTCCTTTTTCAGGCTGCAGGGGTGTGCAGCAGCCTCCAGCCCTGGTCCGGCTTTGGATCTGCCTGTGCTTCTGCTTCTTGTCTCCCAGAAGGCAGCAGGCTCCATTCCTTTGTCATCTGAGGACCTTGATAGACATCTCAGCGCTGTCGTGGCTCTGTTCATAAAGATCTCAGCCAGCAGTCGGGAGCAGCATGCCGGATGCCTCGGGCCCTAGAGTCACAGCTTTGTGACAGGAGTTTCCCCGGGGGACCTAGCAATGAGAGCCAGAGCTGCTGGGCAGGCTGGGCTGGGGACAGCCATAGGGAGGACGTGGGTCTTGCTTCCTCTCGGAAGATAACTGCCACGTTAGCTTCTGGTGGCAGGTGGCCATGTCTGGCCTGGATTGAGTGAAGAGCTGATGAACCTCAGACAACTCTCAGGCACCCCCCTTCTCTAGCACCCATACAGCCGGGGCTCCCATTGGCCTGTGTCTCACTGGGTGGATTCTTGGGCGTGGCTGGGCAGGCTGCTTCTCTGCATGGAGACCCTGCTAGTACGGGGTGGCAGGTAGGTCATTTGGGTTAGGAGGGGAGCTAGCAGATACACAGGGGGAAAGAATGGTAACCCAAGCTCTTGGTCAGAGGTGACAGAAGATGAACCTCTAGGGGGCTTTAGCCAAGCCAAAATGTAGGGGCATTTCTTACAGGGTTCTTTTACCATGAGGATGCCCACTCTTGGCTTGTGGTAAGGGCTGACGGCGCCATTAGGATTTGACTGTTTTGTGTCTCACTGTGGCTCTCTGACTCCAGCTCCTTGAAGGGACACGTGAGACAAGATGGACTTGTGACTCAAGCCTGCAAAGAAGAGAGGCTTCTTCCCTGGTCAATGAAAGCCATGTCTCTTGGGCATCCCCCTGCCTGTCCCATGCCCACCTACAGCTGCCTCCAGCTCCATGAGGCACAGGACAACAGGAAGGGCAATGCAGTTCCAATTCCAAGGATGGAAAGGACTTTGGGTGACCCCAGGGACAATTGCCACCCACTAAGAGGTACAGTACCTAACTATGTAAGCCAAGAGCCAGTAATTCTCGGACAGAGAAGTGTATGGCTGCAGGGAGGGAAACGGGGAGGTGCAAGCCTGTAGACAGGTGATCGCTGTAGAGGAGGCTCCATTAGAGCAGTGGGTTGTGATCCCTTCAGGGCCGAGCACCCTATTCACAGGGGTTGCCTGAGACCATCAGGAAAAACATGGGTATTTACATCATGATTCAGAACAGCAGCAGAATTACAGTTATGAAGTAGCAATGAAGCTATCTTTATGGTTGGGGGGGGTCACCACAACATGAGGAACTATATTAAAGGGTTGGAGTCATTAGGGAGGTTGTGAACCGTTGCTCTAAGTGGAGATTTACTGCTCCCTAAGCAGAGGGCAGCCATGAGCATCAACCTGCTGGTCCTGGATTCGAAAAGGCATTGGGCAAGCCAATGGAGGTTCATCCACTACTCCTGGTGTGCGTGGTAGGGGTCCACTAGCACCCTGGGATGTCTGGGGAGGCAGCTTACCCACATGCCTAAGCACACAATAATTGAGGGACATAAGTCAGACCTTTTATCTATTCTTAGACTTCCCCTATCCTTTCAACAGCAGGTTAGGGCCTCCATTAAATGGGCAAGGCGGCAGTGCCCATTGTTATAGGTGTTACACATCAAGGAAGTGGGCAGCCTCTGGACCCAGACTCTGTGGACTGGGCTCTAGGCTCCACTGTACAGCTGTGGAGATGCTCATTCTCCTGATGCCTCAGTCCCCTCACGTCTAAGGGTAGTAGATACAGCACCTACCACACAGCCTGCAGTATACATGCGCTGGTTGGTGTGGGGGATACAGCTTTGAGGCTGCGTTTGTGGTGTGAAGGGAAACCTCTGAGCCGGCAATCTTGGGCCTTTGGGTCTTTATCCTCTGACTGGGCCAGACATTGGTAGAGTTCATGGCCACACCTAAGCTGTTCGCAATCCGTTTTCCAGTGGAAGGCTCCCTGGCTCTCCTCTGGGCTCTCTCCTGCAACCAGGAATAGAAGCAGGCCCCACATCCTATGGGATTCTGGCTGGCACGGAGCTGATTCGTTATTAAGTAGCTGAGCTGAGGCTGCAGGTCTGAGCTGGGTCAGGCCTGGGGCTCTTCCTCCATCTGGGTAGCCTGGCCAGGCCTCCGGAGGACAGGGTAAAGGGCTTAGGCCTTCTCTTCCTTGAGAAGGGTAGGGAGAATAATCTGGAAGAGAGTGGTGTAGGCAGATGGAAGAAATAGAGACAAGGAGAGGGAAGGTGGCTATTCGTCTGCATGGAAAGAAGGGAGACTTTAGTGCCCACTACAGAGGGAGGGCTATGGAAAAAGGTCTCTTTCTGAAACAACTAGAAACCTCCTTAGAAGTGTAGCCCCTCGGATATGCTATAGCGTTATGATTCAGAGTACTGTATGTGTGCACATGTGCACACAAACATGCACATGGGCACACACACACATACGGGGTGGGGATGGAGTTCATGTGTATACGCGTGTATCACCAAAAGCCAAGTCTGGATCATTCCTCAGGAGCGAGCCACCCTAATTTTATTTATTTATTTTTGAAACAGGGTCTCCTACTGGCCTGGTGTTTGCTGATTTAACTAGGCCACCTAGCCAGAAAGCTCCAGGGATCTGCCTGTCGGCACTTCCCCAGGCCTGGGGTTACACGTGTGTACCGTCATGCTTGGCTTTTTACGTGAGTGCTGGAGAGACAGCCTGAGTCTTCGAACTTGCTCAGACAGCATCTCGCCTGCCAGCCACCTCATCAGCCCCTCAGTTGGCTTTCCACGACCTGTGTGCAAGTATGTTTGCTACCTGTTGTCATCCTGGGGAGGTTTCGCTTCCCACAGTCAGGATGGACAGCTTTTGGGGGTCCAGAGACTAAAAGAGACTCCCTAGTAACAGCTAGAGGGTGAGGCTCCACCCCACCTTCCTATATCACCTGTCTCCTATGCCCTGATTGGCCAGTAAAATCTAATGCAAATTAAGGGAGATGGTACGATGAACTCCATTCATCTTTGAGCTCACGCAAGCTCAGGTCGAATATCCAACAGCTCCCCGAGGCTCCTGGCTATGGATGCTGTTAAGCACTGAGCCATCTCTCAAGCTGAGTAGGATAGGGTTTAGAATACCTGAGGAGACACACCCCTGGGTGTGTCTGGGAGGGCAATTACTGAGAAGTTTAGTTGAGGCAGGAAGAGCCTCTCGGAAAGCAAACAGCATCATCCCATGGCCAGGGGTCCTCGGGTAAATGAAAAGGAGGAAGCTTGCAGATTACTAGAATTCTCCTTCCTCAGCTTCCTGACCTCAGACTTAGTGTGCCCTGCTGCCACGAACTCCTGTTGCCATGGCTAGAATTCCCTTCGATGCCACGCCTCCCCCACCATGATGGACTGTAGATCTCCAAACTGGGAGCCCAAACAACCCCTTCTTTCCTTAAGTTGTTTCTGTCTGGCATTTTGTCACAGAAACAGGAGACGTTACCTAATAAAGGCAAGGGTCCGGAGATGACCCGACAGACATCCTCCAAGGACTTTGGGGTTGGAGGTAGAGCAGAAATAGCCCTGGCCATTGTAGATTAGTGAGCCTCAGGTGGATGACAGCTCTCTAAAGCCTTTATTCCCAAGACTGACAAATTCCCACACTCCATATTCTGTCCACGCAACTATAAATATTAAAGTGCACCAGAGGAGAGATTGCAAAATTGAACTGTGGGCGAGAGCCGGCGACGCCGAGCTTGGGAGACGAAGAGCGGGTGAATATTCTCTTCCGTTCCTTCCCACTTCAGTGCACTGATTGCAGAAGGTATTGTGGGTGACAAAGGGCAGGAAGTTGGACCTCCACAGGCTGCAAGAGAAGATGGCCCCTGAGGGTCCCCCTGAGGAATTAAAAAGGAAGCTCTCTTATCCCAAAGCCTCTGAGAGGTAGGAGCTGCACCCTAGCCGCTCCTCCTTGCTACTGCTAAGCGCAGTGAAGCCTCGTAGTGATTACTTTGGGTAATTGCTACAGCTGTGGTAAAACACCATGACCGAGGTGACTTATAGAAGAAAGGGTTTATTTGGGCTTCCGGTTCCAGAGGGATAAAAATCCAATATGGCAGAGAACTGTGGTCGCAGACAGCAGACACCAGTGCAGGCAAAACGGCTCTCAAAACGGAAAGCCAGAAGCAGAGAGAACTGGGGTTGATGTGGGCTTTTGAGTCTTCAAAGCTGCACCCCAGTGACAAACTCCCTCCAGCAAGCCCACACCCCTTAAATCTACCCATATAGCACCACCAACTGGGGACCAAGTATTCAAGTGTCCAAGACTATGGGGGACATTTTATTCAAACTACCACAGGCCCCAACCCTGTTGTTACCACACTTGAGGCAACCCTTCCCTTCACACATGTATTAGTCAGGGTTCTTTAGAGTCACAGAACTTATGGGTAGCCTCCGTACAATAAGGGAATTTGTTGACGACTTACGGTCTGTAGTCCAGCTCCCCAACAATGGTCAAAAGGAGCTGTGAATGGAAGCCCAAGGATCTAGCAGTTGCTCAGTCCCACAAGGCAGACAGGCAAAGAAAAGAGAGAACACCTTCTTTCTTCCCATGTCCTTATGTAGGTCTCCAGCAGAAAGTGTATCCCAGGTTAAAGGTGTGTACCACCACGCCTGGATCCGGGACTTGCTTTGCCTCAGATAACCTTGAACTCAGAGATCTCCTTGCCTGGGTTTCACAGTCACTGTGCCTCAAGATCTCCATGCCAAGACCCAGGTCAGATCCAGCCTCAAGACTAGGATCACCAGTGAGCCTTCCAATTCTGGATTGTAATTCATTCCAGATATATTGTCAAGTCGACAACCAGGAATAGCCACTACAACACACATGGAGGAGATAAGACTAAAGCAAACAGGGTAGATCCTGCTGGGTGGGCAGGGGTAGGGTCTGAGCTCCCCAGCAGCTGATAGAGGGCAGCTGAGATTTCCCTTCCCCCTATCTGCAGGCCTCGGTCTCTCCAGAAACTCTCCCATCAGCAGGCTTTTTCTTGCTTTGTAGCTGGCACCTTCATACGCACACCGACCATCACCTTTCCCCAGAATGATTGCTGCGATTCTCCCAAGATCCTGCCTGCTCTTTCCCTCCACCTCCCCCCACCCAATTCATCCTCACAGTGGGGTAGCTTTAAGATACAGTTTTAGATCCATAACCTCCCGTTTTAAAAAAAAAGTCTTCTATTTGGGCCTGGCAAGATGGCTCAGCGGATAAAGGTGCTTGGTGAGTAGACCTGACCATCTCCCGCCCACACCCTTCCCTAGACTAAGTGACTGCCCCTCCTCCTTAGAAACCCAGGCCTAATCTTACTGCTCAGCAAACCAGTCCCTAACAACTGAAGCCCTAGGTGCTCTCTTTGTCCTCCCAACCCCATACAATTTTAGCCTGCGCAATTCATTTGTTAATTAATTGTGCGCTGTGACGCCTGGAGATTTTTTTTTTTTTTGAGTTATTTATTTATTTATCTTCTTAGCGGCATGCTGGGAATTAACTCCTCGGGAGCCATTCAGCTCTGCTGGTTTGTATCTGGGCCTCAGATCTCAGGATGGAACATGGTTCGAGGAGTACAAGGTGCTTTTGTACATTTTACTCTCTTTCTTTTTCATTTTTCTTTTATAGTTTCAGATATATATATATATATATATATATATATATACACATTGTATTTGGATCATAGTTATTCCCCCATCACTCTCTCTTATTTTTATCTCCCTCCCACCTGCTATTTCTCTTCACATCCCCCTTCCACTCCTTAGGTGGAAAGACCTCTGGTTTATACAGCTCTCATGCAGGTAGCCACTGCTGCTGTTTATAACCTTGATGACCATGCTAGACGGCAGGAGACAGCACAGTGTAGCACTCTCCCACGGTAATTCAGTAAAACAGCAGTCATAGTTTACCCTCTAGGACTTAAGACCTCCCCAACTGGGTTTTATTTTATTTGTTTGTTTGTTTGTTTGTTTACTAGGTTTACAGTTTCAGGCATGTATTTCTTCCTGTAGAGTGGCTTCAAATCCAAGCCTAAAGTGGTTGGTTATTCCACAAAGAGTCGAGCCACTATTGTGTCTGTGGATAGGTCTTGCCTGACAGGTAAGCAGGGTCCACAGCTGGGTAATGTTGATGGCTGGGTAGCAATTCTGTCACTGTGAATATTACCCAACCCAGAGGAAACTTCCAGTCCAGTTCCTGGATTTTTCTGAGTCCTGTCTTCAGTGTATAATGTCTTCAGAAATAGTGTCTAGCGAGCAACCAAGAAGAATTGTAGTGGCTTGTATTCTTGTTCCATATGTCTGGGCCACTTTTCTCTCTAGGCCCCTCATTCATTCATTCATTCATTCATTCATTCATTCATTCATTCATTGGCATCTCCCTTAGGAAGTTCTTTTGTTTTTGTTTCTTCCAGACTCATGACGTTTCTTTGGGGTCAACCCTGAACTCTCAGCACTAATCTTACCAGAACTGGCTAAACCTTGGTCAGCCTTTCCTGTAGGCAAAAATTTCTTTCCAATCTACTTTAATAAGGGTTCAACCTCTCCCGTAGCCCACTATCCACCAGAGGTAGTGAAAAAGAGAAGTTATTAGAACACAGGGGAAGTAGATCTGTTTATAGTTTTTGGAGGGCAAGTCCAATCTTGGTTGTCAGGATTATCAGCAGTTCAGTCCCGTAGCAAACACCACACACAAACCAACAGCTGCAGTCCAGTCCTCTCGGCAGACACCACACAGAAAACCAGCAAGGGCAGTTCAATCCAGAAGAAACTGCAAGGCTCACCGACTGGCCCAAGCCGAGGGAAGTAGCAAGAGGCTGCAGGAATCTCCCAAGAAGTTCTCTGTTTATTTTCTCCCCATGGCGTCACCGCAAATGGAACTCAGCCGCACAATGTAAGGCGAACCAAGACATACGTGTTGTTAGCCAAGAATAGCAAGGTAGAGCAGAGTGAAGCAAATCTCGAGCTCTTACTCTCTGTGGGGTCATATTTATACCCCTTCATCATGTGTCTGCTATAAATAAACATCCTCTCGCCTGTGTCTGCTTCAGGAAACATCATTTTCTGTGTCTGCTTTAGCAAAACATCCTTTAACCTGTGTGCCAGCAAAACATCGTTTGACATAACTGACTTCCCAAAGAAACCAGACATTTCCCTGTTGCAGTGTGCATGCTGACGAATGTCTCTGGTCTCCTCGACACCTCCAGCTGCAGGCTTCTAAAGCTGGCTCTCTAGAGGACCTCTCGGCAGTGTGTCTCATAGGCCCCTGCATGCTTCTTTATCTCAAAGCCCCAAAGAGATTGGAACTGCACCCTAGCATCCCCTTTCCCTCACCAATTGCTACTGCAAAGCCTAGAGGTGAAGCCTGGTAGTGGTTACTTTGAGTAATTTCTGTGGCTGTGATAAAACACCATCACCAAGGCAACTTATAGAAGGAAGGGTTTTTTTTGGGGGGGGGCTTTATATTATAATATGAGGCCTTACAAAGTCCATTAGATTAGCCATGTAGAATGGCCAAGGCCAAGTACCATAAGCTGGTAGCTAAAACCAAGACATTGATTCTCCCATAGAGTTGAGGCTACAAGTCTAAAACCAAGGTTCTGCAGGGCGGAACACCCTCTGGAGAGGTGGGGGGCTGGAGCGGTGGGGGCGGGAATTGCAGGCAGACCTTCCTTGTTCCTTCCTAGCCTCTGGCTGTCCTTGAAATTCTTTACCTTATGAGTGTAACCTCTTCCTCCGTCTCTTTAATGACTCTTAGCATATATTCACTGGAAAGAAAACAAGGTAGGGTTCACTGTGGAATTTTCATACGTGAATAGTGCGGACTTTGATTATAGTCCCACATGCCCCTTTATGGCTTCTTATTCCTCTTCTTTTCTCCCGGTGGTCCACCTTTACTTTCATCTCTCTCTCTCTCTCTCTCTCTCTCTCTCTCTCTCTCTCTTTTTCTAAAAAAAAAAATCTAGATTCTGCATATGAGAGAAGACATTTTGCTTCTGTTTCCACAAGACATGCTTCCCTGGGTCTCTGTGTCTTCATGTGCCTTTTTTTTACAGTCATCAGACTCCCTGGGTTCCTTTCTGTTCCTGTGACCTCGCTGTCCTCCTCCAGCCCACTCTCTGTATTCCCACAGAGCCTCCCTCAATGCCCTCCAGACCAACCACTTCACTCACTTCTCTCTCTAGCTATGCATGCCTTCTTTTGTGCTGGTTCCAGGAGAAGGGCTCTGTTCACTTCCTCCCCTATGCCCTCCTCAGGGTGTCCATCTGTTTCACCCCCTCGGGGCTCTTCTTAGTTTTCCTTGGTTTGTGGCTCTGCTTCCATCAGCTAACGGAATTTGTCACTACTGTCTCAGGTTGACGGCCTTCTCTCTGCCTCCCCCCCCTCTTGAATTCATTTAAGTTCCACTCAGAAGAACCAAAGAGAGTCTCCCCATTTTAACCCCAAGTGATGGTAGGCTTTAATTATGAACTTGATTCCAGCAGGAATTACCCGGAAAAGAGTCTCAGTTAGAGGTCGTCTATATCAGCTTGTCCTGTATGTAACTGACCGAGTAAAGTAGGGAAACTCTGCCCAACGTGTGAGACACCATTCCCTAGGCAGGGTCTCTAGATGCTGTGAATGAGAAATCAAGCTGAGCACAGGCAAGCGAATGAACACGTGCACACTGGTTTCTTTTTGCCCTCGACTGTGGATACGACTCAACGTCTGAGGACCCTGCCTCGACTTCCCCACTGTAATAGTGGGCTGTAGGATGAAATGGATCCGTTTCTCCCCAACGCTGCTCTTTGGTCTGGGCACTTTATCACGGCATGGAAATGAAACTAGGACACCACACTTGCAACATCTTTTTATAAACCATGTAAGATGCACAGTGTCTAGGGACGGAGGTACACTTACCTTTCTGGAGCTGTTCTATCTCGTACATCCTCTTCTTTTCCTGCAGTCCATGGCTGAAGATGGAGACGTGTCTATTACTCTCATTCCCTGATACCCTGTGTCATCAACCAAGGTTTCAGGGAAATCCCTCCAACTTTTCTCCTACTTCCGTTTGGGGTCCACAGTACCATTGGGTGTAGAAACTGTTTTTTATTATAATAGGATAAGCAAAGCAGGCCCCAGCTCTCTCACCACTACATCTGAAGGATTGCCATGGAGACAGCAGCATGTTCTCAGACGGCTTTAGTAAAGTTGGACAGCTGTGTCGCGGTGTGTCGGGTCTCAGATCTCTGCATCTTGGTTGAGGTTGACGGATGCACTGGGCTCCTGGACTCATTATCACAAAGAAGGGACCCAGGCTGGTTTGAGCTCCAGAACTTATCAGACCGAGGATGGGCCAATGTCCCCGTCAGCATCCCCTGTGGAGTCACACCCACTGATGTGATTCAGAGAGGAGGAGGGCAGACCGATGACAACCAGTGTCCTTCTGCAGACAAGCAAGGGCAATGACAGAGTGGAACAGCGCCACACTCGTGCGGGGGAGTGACAGACAGTAAAGGGGGAGCAAGCTGAAGAGAGAGGAGTCTGGGGAAGAATGAACTTGAGGAGCAAGAGTTTGTGACTCTGGAGTCGAAAGAACAGGCTGGGGGCGTCAGACTGTAAACTGCCACAGGACCTGAATTCAGATTCCCAGCTACACGGGGAAAACCAGGTGTAGTGGCATGACTGTAGCCCCAGAACTGGGGAAGCAGAGACAGGAGGATTCCCTGACCTCACCAGCTGGTAAGTCTAGCTGAATTAGCGAGCTCCGTGTTCAGTGAGAAAGCCTGAAATAAGTGGACAGATATACAGACGCTCAGCCTGCTCAGTGCTCAGTGTATCTATGGTTTCAGAGCTGGCCACTCTGTAGTGGACAATCAATAAGGGGAATGATCCCGGGAAAGGCTAATTCTTCTTAGGCGGTCAGTAATTGCCTGTGGTTCTCTGTCTCAGGCAGGACTCACTCTGTGAAATTTTCCACCTTCGGTGTTAACATGCTCATGGCTATTGACATCGTTCTGGTCTTGTTTATGCAGCCATGTACATACATACATACATACATACATACATACATACATACATACATACTCATGGAACAAAATAAAGAAAAGACAGCTATCAGCTTAAGAGTAGGGAGGGTAGTTGTGAGGGGCTCGAGGACGGAAAGTGATGGGGCAGCCAGGTAATTTTAGTGCCATTAAAAACGTTAATAAAAATGAAAACTTGAATGCAAAACAAAATTATTTAATAAAAATAAGGGGGAGGATGATTGAGACATTGACCTGTGAGTTCTACATGACCATACGCATACATGCAATGGAACACATACAAATATAGACACTCATACAACATGTTTACACACACAACACACACACACACACACACACACACACACACACACACAAAACAGCAAAACAAAACCCTAGAGAAGTTATTTAACCTCTCTGAGCCTAGCTCAGCCCATCTGCCAATCAGGAAATAATGACATGACCTCCCACTCACAGTGGCAGCAGCGATCAATGGGGACGGCGGGGAAAGTAGACGAATGAATTTTACACATGCTTTCTACATGCAAAGAACTCTGGTCCCCACATCTGTATTCTACTGCTCAGGGTTTTGTAAGTCCGCAGTGATACTGAGAAGCTTTCAGAACTATATGAGGGTTGAGGAGCAGTTCCAGACCCTAAACAAATGGAGGGGGAGACACCCAGGGGGTGAGCCTAAATTCATTCACCTGTAAGGAAGGCATGGGGTGGGACAGAGGCCCCTCCGACTGGGGCTGTTTTGTTTTTCTTGGGCAGAAAATCCCCAGCCTGATGGGGCTTGAAGCGGCTGTCTGCAGTGATGTTTGACAGGATGATGGATGGCGACAGGGCTGGGTTTCTGACGCACAGCGCAGACTCCGCATTCTTTATCTGGGACCGCTGGCGGCGCAGGCTGCAAATAAGCAATCCAGTTACAGAGATCCCTGATAAAATTCCATTAGGGGCCCGGGAGACAATCACGCTGGATCCAATAACAGAGGCAGGCTGGGGAGGCGAGGGGCATGTTGGGAAGGGGAGCGCTGCCACTGGGGAAATTTTCCTTGGGCCTGGAGGCTCCCGCATCGGGAATTCCACGAAAATCCCTGGTCTGATCCGCAGACCCAAACCAGCTCCGACATCCGATTGTCTTTGCCATTTGAAATGCCACGGAAATAGTCTGGGGAGGTAGGGCTGCGCCGCCAAGGAAAGAGGCTGAGTTTTGGGTGTTGAGAGTTTAATTCTTGAGATACTGTGTTCCACCTTCAGGGGATTTTGTCATCAGGGAGCCTGGTTCACTTTTGACCTTCTGCTGATGGATGGGAACCCATGCGGTCCAGTGAGGACCGGCTGGCTTTTGTGCCCTGGTAGAAAAGCTCGCTTCCCACTTTCAGCGTCCTGTTTATGGACCCGCAAACACCGTTTGGGTGTATGAGGTGATGAAATGACCCTTCACCTTTCTGCAGAGCAGCTCTCTGGAGCGCTGTGAAGTTTGACAAGAGGCACGGAGCCAGCCCTCCGTGCTCCTCAGCACCTACCCACCCTCGCTATACCCCATTCTGCCTCTCCCCTTCCAGGCAGCCTGGGCATCCTCCTCTTACCTCCTTTTTGCCTCTGGACACCGCCACCCAACCCCCCAGGCTCTGAAGCCCCAGCTTCTACTTCAAGTGGCCTTACCAAGGAATTCTCACTTTTTATTAGTATACGTTAATTATACTATAGAAAGTAAGGTGTTTCTTTAAAAAAAAAAGAGAGTTATTTATTTTATGTATGAGTACACTGTAGCTGTCTTCAGACACAGCAGAAGAGGGCATCAGATCCCATTACAGATGGTTGTGAGCCACGGTGTGGTTGATGGGATTTGAACTCAGGGCCTCTGGAAGAACGGCAATCACTGAGCCATCTCTCCAGAGGTAAGGTGTTTTGTTAGGCTATTTCCTTGTAACAGCATTCCTGTTATTATCCCCACTCCTGGTTTTTTTTCCATTTCCATTCTAAATCCCCTAACATTTCCCTTTTCAGTTTCATGTCCCCAGAGCGAGGCACTTCCCTGTCCAATAGGAATCTATAGAAGCTTCCTGTCGTGCATGCTAATGCCTGTCACTCTCAGAACCTTGACATAGCCCATCCAGGTCCTCTTGAATGTCTTACATGCCAATCCCTTCAGGTCCCTGAGACTGAAGCCCCTGAAGAAGATCACATGGTGACTTGTGGAGTCTGTCTCCTGTCTTCCTGTTCACCACCCACCAGAGGCCCTCTAAAGCAGTCTGGCGACTGTCTCCTACCCCAGCTTCTCCCAGTTCCTAGTAAGAACTTCTCTCCCAAACACCCCAATATTGTGTCCCTCCAAGGGGACCCTCACTGACTGGCTGGGGCTAGCTGAACTGAGTGTCCACCCTTACCTACCTATTCACTGTGACCTTAGATGATCTCCTGAGGAGAATGTCTTCCTCCATACCGATGTGGAGACTTCCAGATTCACACACGTCCTGTTCCCCCTACCCCCAGTGGCAGTCAGCACGGCCCTGACATTCTCTACCTGGCCCTTGGAGCCTGTGGACAGCTCCGTGAGGGTGGAGTCTCCTCAGATGAGGCTGGAGAGCACACTTCAGTGGTTCATCCCACCACCTTTCTGCCCCAATTCTGGAGGCCGGCAGTGTACCTAAATATCCCGTCACCCTGGATTCCAGGTTGTGGGCTCGTGGCCGACTCTGAGCTTCTGCTCTTCTTAGCACCCCACCCCCTGTATGGTTCATGGAGGCTATGAGGTTTCCTTCCTTGTTCGTGGTCTAGAAATGCTGGAAGCCTGTAGGACCCTATATGTATAGATGAGATTACAGATGGCTTCTACTTCTTTCCTGTGGAGCAGGCTGGCTCTCCTGGCCACCTCTCCTTCTTCCACTCTTTGCTGTCATAGCTGAACCTGACTACCCAGGCTGAATACTATCATCAAAATTAAAGCCTCCCCCACCACCTCCCTCCAGGAGCCCCGATGTCTCATGTGGAGAAAGGCCAAAGGGAGCTGTGACAATAACCTGGCTGCTTCTTCTGGGGCTCCTGGGCCACTTCCTACATAGGGCATGGGGTGACAGGATACAGCTGGTCATGTCAGTGAAGGAATTGGAGTAGACGCAGCCTAGGAGGTACACCGTGGGAGCTGCCGACTTTGATCCCTGATGACCAGACCACCATTCAACGGGGCTTGAAGGAGGGACTCTCCACACTCAGCGTAGGAAGTGGAGCCTCTCATTCCCACAGATGACCCAGCCTTGAGCGCCACTCTCTGTGTCCTGTAACAGGCTCAGTCACATTACCTCAGATTCACATGTTGGAATCCCAACCCCCAGTACCGCAAAGGGCTTCTGTGTTTGGAGACACAGGCATTAAAGGGGTAATTAATTTTAATTGAGGCCACTAGGGTGGGCCCTAATCCAACATGACTGTGTCCTTATAACAAGAAGAGATTAATTCAGACACACACACACACACACAGAGGGAGGAGACGGCTATCTGTAAGCCGGGAGAGAGAGGCAGGGAAAGGGAACCAGCCCTGCCGACACCCTGATCTGGAACTTCCTCACTCCAGAGGCACAAAGAGCATCTCTGATGTATAAGCCGCCTTGGCCTATGGTACGTCATTGCAGTAGCCGTGACAAACAAACTCAATGTATGGAGCCCAATGTCCCACTCAGGTGACCACAGGCTTTTATAGGACGGAGTCTTGTGCCCAGGTAGCCATTGGAGGCAGAGCAGCAGGGAGGGAGTGGGAAAGTGCAGCTGGGTGCCTGTTACTTCCCCTTTTATTAGAATAGAAACCCAAAGGAGGATCAGGGAAGAACAGTTAGCTCAGCGGAAACTTCATGGGCTGGAAAACTGCCGGGCAACCCCAGCCCAATCCTGGCCATAGCTAGACGCTCCGGTGTCCCCAGGAGGTCCTGGCCCTCACTCTCAGACCCTCTGGAATAAAGCAAGCCTGTAACTGTGTCTGTCGTGTGGCTTCCAGAACGAGGCTTCTTTCTATGGGCCTCTCTCCTGCGCCCCAGCTCCCTGCCCTAAATCCAGCCACTGCCAGCTCCTGTCGTGAGAGCCTCTCTGTGCTTCTTCCGCAGTGGGCCGCTCCCCCAGCGGTGGCCTTTGCCATGTTGTTCACATTGTCGAGCCACCATCGTGACACAGCCTCCGCTTTCCAGCCTGTTGGAGGTCCCAGTCCCCCTCTGCTGCTCTTCCGCACCCTCCCTGGCTCTAAGGTGAATGTGGGCATTTGGCTCCCATGTGCAGGAAGCTTCTTAGCTTTCCCCGTGTAGGGGCAGCAATTGCTCTGCCTTCCGCAGTCTTGGGCCCGAGGCTTCCTGGAGTTGATGTCTACCAGCTCTCTCCCCGCTTCCTCCCTTGAGGTCCCCGAGGAGCAACAAACTCAACTGGGAGCACTTAAGAATTAGCTCTTGTAAGGCTTGCATCTGATTTTACTTCTCCGTGTTTTTATTTTTGAAGAAACACATGTTCAACACCATTCACACCGCTTTGTTCTCCGAAGGAGTATGAAAGAATCAAATGTCTTGCGTGCGCTCGCAGATACAAGTTTAGTGCAAATTGCTTTTCAACACCCCCTCCCTCCTCTCCCTCTCTCCCTCCCTCCCTCCTCTCCCCTCCCTCCCCTCTCTCCTTCCTCTTCCCCTCCTCCCCTCCTCCCCCCTCTCCCTCCCTCCCTCCTCCTCCTCCCTCCTCCCCTCTCTCCCCTCTCCCTCCCTCTCCCTCCCTCTCCCTCCTCCTTCCTCTCCCCTCCTCTCCTCCTCCCTCTCCTTCCTCCCTCTCCCTCCTCTCCTCTCCCTTCCCTCTCCCTCCTCTCTCCCCTCTCCTTCCCTCCCTCTCCCCTTCCTCTTCCCCTCTCTCCCTCCCTCCCTCTCCTTCCCCCTCTCCCCTCCTCTCCTTCCTCTCCTTCCTTCCTTCCTCTCCCTCCTCTCCTTCCTCGCCCTTCCTCTTCCCCCTCCTCTCCCTCCTCTCCCCCTCCTCTCTCTTCCTCCCCTTCCCCCTCCCTCCCTCCCTCTCCCTCCCCTCCCTCCTCTCCCCTCCTCCTCCCTCCTCTTCCCTCTCTCCCTCCCCCCCCTCTCCTTTCCTCCCCCCCTCTCCCTCCTCCTCCCTTCCCCCCATTCTCTCCCCCTTTCCCTTCCTTCCCTTCCTCTTCTTCTCTTTTCCTTCTTCCTGTCTCTTCCGCCTCCCCTTCCCCCTCTTCACCTCCCACCTTCCTCCTTATTTAGATACGTGTCTTGCCTCAGCCATAGCTTTCAGGTTTTTTGTTTTAAGCTGCCCAACTTGACAGGACACATTCATTTCCACTTGGCATCATCCCCAAACGTCTGCAGCATCAGTGACTGGCATTTCCTGTCATGGGGAGACTAGAACTGGGTGTCTGGGTGGTCTGGGGTGGGGGATACCATACCTGTGCGACTCCGGGGAGTTCCCATGGGCAGCTCTTCCCCAGTAGAGGTGACTTCCTTCAAAGCCAGACTCTGTTTCCCCGCACTGGCTTCATGTACTGTGTGAGTTCAAGTCACTGGAGTCCACACTCACGGAGTGAGACTCTCATATGCTGTTGGCCAATGTCCTCCCTTTACTCCCAGCCTCTGAGATGGGCCTTTCCCACCCTGTGAACCTAGTCCACTTTGAGTTGGTTCTGGTGCCTCTCCAGCATGGCCCAGGGGTATCCATCACCCAACTGTCCCCTGGACAATCAAACCACCTGCCTGTACTTCTGTGTCTCCCTGGCCATCTCCAGCCTTGTCTTAGTCTGTTTTCTGTACCCGAAGGAAATCCAGAGGTGTGGGTGATTTCTAAAGAGTGGAGTTGGGTGTGGCGGCGTATGGCTATAGTCTTATCACTCAAGAGGCAGAGGCAGGATTGTTGCAAGTTTGAAAAGCCAACCAGGGCTAGGTAGTGAGTTCAACAAGGAGAAGAGAAGGAGGGAACGGGAGAAGGAAGAGGAGAAGGAGGAGAAGAAGGGAGGAGGGAAGGAAGAGGAGGAGTAGCAGGAAGAAGAAAAGGGGAGGAGTTAGTTGTGCATATGGCTTGCAGCTTGTAGCTCAGGAGTCAGGGGAGTAAAAAAACACAGCCCTTACAACTGTTCAGCATCTGGAGAGAGCATCTGTCGTGTCTGTCTCTCTTCCTCCTCTTGTAAAACCACTAGCGGACTAATGTCCCCATGATGATTAGCTTTCACTGTTGACCTGACATCTAGAATCATCTGGGAAGGAGGTCTTAATTCAGACTGGTCTGGGTCAGGTTGGCCTGGGGACACGCCTGTGAGGGATTTTCTCACCTAGGTTACCTGAGGTAGAACCAACCCTGTAGCTGGACACCATTGCATGGGCGGAGCCCTGAACTGAATAAAAGGTGGAGAGCCAGATGGCGTGGGTGGCGTGGGTGAGCGGGCATTGGCGTGGGTGAGCGGGCGTTGGCGTGGGTGGCGTGGGTGGGTGGGCCGGACGCTGGCGTGGGTGAGCCAGGCGCTGGGTGAGCGGGCGTTGGCGTGGGTGAACCGGGCGCTGGCGTGGGTGGGCGGACGCTGGCGTGGTGGGCGATGGGTGGGATGAACCGGCGCTGGCGTGGGTGGGCGGACGCTGGCGTGGTTGGGCGGGCGCTGGCGTGGATGAACCGTGGTGGCTGGCGTGGGGGGCGGGGCGCTGGCGTGGTGAGCGGGCGCGATGGGTAAGCCAGGCGTTGTCGTGGGTGAACTGGTGCTGGCATGCAATCATTCACTCCTCTCTGTTCTTGCCAGTGGCTTCAGCTGCTGTGATGTCCCTGCAATGACAGGTTGTAACCAGGAATTGTGAGCTAAAAATAAACCCTTTCTTCCCTGAATTCATTTTGTTGGGATATTTCATCATGGCAACCAGAAATAAAACTAGAACCATCCTCGTGACAAAGAATTCCCTTAACCGCGTCCCCCACCCCCAAAGCCAGACCTTCAAATGCGACTAGCACGTGGATAAATTAGGGGGATGCTTTTCCAACGTGTGAACTCTGAGGTGGGGGAGAAATAGGGAATGATACGTTCAAACCACAGCAACCCTCCCCTAATTTTCTACTGTTAAGAATTTCCTGCAAGAACCAGTGAAGGTCTCCCACCTTGGAGGGAGGCAGAAGCGGGGAAGGACAGCAAAGGATGTGTAGCAGGTGCTAGAGACAAAACCCAGTAAGTCACTGAGTGGGATACAGGGGGTGATCTCAGGTCAGGCCCTCTCCGTGCCCTCCCGCTGGCCTGCTCTTCCACCCTCCCTGTGCTCGCCCGCTCTTCCGTCACCAGAACATGTAGAGCACTGTCCCACCAGCTCTGGAGCAGGGGATTTAATCAGCGCTCGGCTATTAGTCCCCAAGCTGTAATTGAAGTGGGCTGATTGGACCTATCTATTAGGCCCCGGGAGCTGTACTCTGAGTACTTCCTCCGCCTGCTAATCTATCTGTCTGGCATTTTATCTGGAGCCTGGAGCTCATGCTTGAGCACTGAGGCATTTTACAGTATTATTATTACTTAGCACTTATAATGTACTTCATCAATGAGAGGGCCGGGCGGCCGTAGCCACAGCTGCGGAACGCTAAAGATGGAGCGATAGGAACCTGGAGCCACTGTGTAATATTTGATGCTCCTGTCTGTGAGTTCCTGTAATCTGGTTATTAGTTCTGTCTCTCACTGAAATCGGCCTTCTTTCTTCTGATAAAGGATAGGAGGTGCAGGGAAGGCACGGGGCGTGGCTTAGCTTGGGAGTGGATGGCAGATCATGGGGGTGGGGAGGTGGGGGGACTGTTTGTTTCTGTGGTGCTGGGCGTCAAACCCTAGGCCTTGAGCACTCTGCCTGTAGGTGCATCCCCAATTCAGAGGAGGAGGAGGTCTTACCCTCCAGGAGCAAGGCTCCTACCACAACTGAGAGAAGCCCCCAGTTAGACAATTGTAGGTGCTGTGCTGGGACACAGGCTGGCCCTGTGAGCTGTGCGCAGCAGGTGACAGTGGCTGCAGACACTGGACAAAGGAGAGAACTTGCATAACAACATTTCTTTCAGATTTCAGTCTCTGCCAGCCCACTACACCTATCTCAGGGCCCAAAGCCATCCCACAAAGTCCATGCCAAAGTGCCCAGGACTCTTGTCTGCCTGGCCCTCCCTTCCTAGACCCACTCTAAGAGGCTATTGAGGAAGGGAACTGTGTGGATTTACATGACTCCTGGGTTCCTTCAGGTTGCATGGCCTTGGGTAAGTAATGCTGACCGTCTAACCCTTAGATTCCTCATTTGCGAAATGGCAAGGCGACATCGGAGGGTTGAATGGAACAGTATCGCTCAGAGCCCAGTCCAGGGCTGCGGTAAGACAGCTCTGTATAGTTACAGCTCGTACTGCCAAGTGCATGGGGGTGTAGGCTTAGGAGGCAAACCTCTGTGCACATCTGTAAGGGGTTTCTAGCGTAGGTTAACTGAGGTGGGAAGGACACACCTCCTCCCTAAGCCTGGCTGTGCTCTGGGTGTGACTGAAGAGGAGAAAGCCAGCTGACCAGTTAGCCATCTGTCTCTCTCTGCTTCCTGACTGGATGCAATGTGGCCGCTGCCACAGGCTCCTGCCGCCTTGCCTTCCCTGTCACCATAAACTGTGCCATCAAACAGTGAACCAAAGTAAGCCCCCTTCCCCCATTTACGGGCTTTCATTAGGAACTTGGTGACAACAGAAAATAAGTATTGGATGAACATATTCCTCTCTTCCCCTTTCTCCACTGATGGTCCCCACAGATGACATACTTCTTTTCGGGAGGGGGTCTTTGGGTGATGAGTTTCTCTGAGACTTACAATCCAGATATGTTGGGGGATGGGACTCTGATTCTAGAACACTCTGTGCCTGTCCTAGGCCCAAGGCAGGAAGCCTCCTTCTCCATCCACTCCTGAAACCTTCTACCCAAAAGCCTGGGGTAGAAAATATCCCTGTAGCCACTGGGCTGAGGCAGAAACACATGTATCCCCTGAGGGGCCAATTTATGCAGCAGCTTAAGTAGCTTTTAAAACTCCTTCCCATTCCTGAAGTTGTGGGAGGCAGTTGTTGCTGCTCAGGGCACCAGGCCCTGCTTCAAAGGGTGTCCCCTTGGGCAGCTGGAAAAGTTGCTAGGAAAAGCTCTTTTTTCTCTTCTTTTCCTTACATATTTTTTTCTCTTGATGGCAGAATTCTTACTCCTACTTTATCCCCTGACTTCCTCAGAGTAATCAGGGAGCCATGGGAATTGGAGACCTCCAGCCCCGAGGGCCTCCCGAGACCTCCCGTAGAGAGGAGTCCTAATCGCCCTGTGGGCTCTAGATTTTTCTCTGCCCCTCCTTTCAGCTCCCCGTGGTGTGATTTCTTTTTCCTCTGTGGCCAGCAGTCTGCTTGATACAGGGCACTTGTCTCAGTGATTCAACAGGTGTCTGTCTGTACCCTCTCTCCAGAGGGATAACTACAACCAGACAGAGTCCTTTCGGGGTCCTTCAGCATCCTCTCAGCCTGTCACAAGACCTGGGCTGGGGGCTGCTTCTTCTTGGCTGGGGAAGAGGTGGCATCTGAACTCATCATGAGGTGACCTGAGCAGCCCAGGAAGACCCTAAAGAGTGTCCGGCAGAAAGGAGTTGTACCAGGGAGGAATGGTTGGGCAGCCCCTTTACCATATTAAGGGCTGATTCAGTGAAAATTAAGAGGACACAGCATCCATTTTCTTAAGCCTCAAGGTTATTAATCCTCAGGGTAGCCAGGATGGGAGACGGGGGTGGAGTGGGGGGATAGGTTAGGGTGGAACAGCCACTGGGGAAAGCCTCGTCAGAATCCCTGCAGAGACACCCCATGTGCCTCAGTGTCCAGCCAGCTATGTTGGGTCTGGTCTTCTCCCCAGTGCTCAGAATTCTGCCTCCTATTTCCTCCCACCCCTACAAATGCCAAGGTTCCACATGGGGGCCTGGGATTTGAACCTGGGGACCTCTTGATTTCATAATAAGCACACTTAACCACTGAGCCATTTCCCCCAGCCCAAACTGGTTCTGATTATTTTCCAGAGATCAATTCATCTTACATCCCTGGAGGTCGGAAACCTTCATTGTGTGCACCAGCAGCCTCCTTCCTCCTGTGCATGAGCTCGGTGGCATCACAGTCTAGGACTCTCTCGGGTAACCGTATCGAGGAGGAAGTGACACCTCTCCCTGGTCATATTTGGCTGACCATGAGTTAAGGCCAAGGGACTGAAGAGGGGACAAGGATCCACTCTATTTATACTTCACCTTGGGGGCGACATTTTCAAGCCTGAGTTTCTGGATGCTGCCCAGGTGCTGGAGCCAGGATGGAGGGCAGGATATGCCCACTGAAGGACAGAGACACAGAAATGGACATTTATCGATTTCCTCTTGAATGGCAGGCACCAGGCCAGGCTCCCTGGGTTTGCTATCCATGATGTAAGTGGAGCGTAATAGTTGGGGGATCTGGTTCTGGAGTCCACAGAACTGGGTAAGAATCTCACTCCTCCTGGCTGGGTGTCCTTGGCTAAGGACAGTCACCAACCTAAGCCTTGAGTATGACCAGTTTGCAGCCTTCCTCCACAAGCCGCCTTAACAATGCTCTATTATTAAGGACCATGTGACACTGAGACTGTGTCTTTATTTAGGGTAAACATAGCAGCCCAGGCTCTGAGACTTGATAGAATCTGCTCAGGAACTATAGAACAGCGGTGGTGTAGTGGTGGGAGGTGTCTTGGTAGGGGGCACGGAGCTGGTACCGCTCCACTCATCTCAGACATCCTTTGGCCTCCATAGGGGAAGAAAAAAAATGAGCCCAGGGCCAGAGAGGTGCCTTGCTGCTCCACCGTGCCGGCAAGGGCAGAGGGGCCTGGCTGCCAAGTGTCTCCAACCGGTAGAGTTGGGTGGGGCTTTTCTTTGGAGCTGGGGGCGGAGTCCAGGATGAGTCTCCCACCTGGGGCAGCATGGCATCTTCAACCTTGCAGGGGCTTTGTCCTTCGGTCTCCTGGAGAGGTCGGGGCGGGGATGGTGAGAAAATGCCGAGGGTGCTGCGGCCCCCACCGGCACTCACTCACTCACGGAAGAATTGACTCTGGATAAACAATTACAGTCTATTTACCTCGGACCATATGGTGTTGGGGAACAGGTGTGCCGTAATGAAGAGCCCAGCTCCAATTAAGCGTCTGGGAACCCGGCCGGATTCCCGCTGAATCTTTTGCTTGGGCTGAAGCCCATTTACAAATTCGAGCTAAAAGGAGTGAGGCTCAGGGCAGGCAGAAGTGATGCAGTCAGGCTCCTGAGATGCTGCCCAAAATGAGGTCTGGGGTAAGGGCGAGTCTTTCCACTCCTGCTGTCGAGGTGGACAAAGCTCAAGGATCTCACTGGTTTTTTGGTTTTTTTTTTTTAGGGGGTGGGGGTTGATTTGTTTGTCTGGTTGTTGTTGATTTGTTTTTTGGTTTTGGTGGCAACATTAGATGCATCTAGGAGCTGTGGAGGGAAACTTTATAGCCCTCACTCTCTTGGCAAGACTACCTCGCTTTCTGGGGAGGGGAGACTGGAGCATTCTGGGAGCCTGGAGCTCGGTATGTGTTCCCCTGGGCCCCGTCCCTGGTCCTCTCTCCCCATGCCTTGATTCCCCAAACACACAGTTCTGTATGTCCACATTGTGCCCAGAAGACACCAGACTCTCTGGTGAGTGGAAGGGTCCACGTTGTTTATATTTCAGGGATATAGACATTTTAGGGAAGGTGGGGAACAAATGCTCACCTCAGGAGACAAATTTCAGATACCCGAGAGGCAAGCAAACCTGATGAACTTCCCAGCCATCCCTTCAGACATGCTCAAGTCAAGTGGCCGTCTCTTTGGACCCTTCCCAAATGGCTCTGGGAGTCCATAGCCATCTCCCCAGGACTGCAGGTTATTCCTACCCATGCTCCCCACCCCACCTCACCCCCCCCATTACTGGAATCAACAGCATCTGTCCCTCCCCCCCAGGACATTGACCTTGTCCAGGGCAAGGAGCCTGGGCGGTCTCATCTGCTGCTTGCAGCCCACAGCTCAGGGTCAGCGGCAGGCAGGGAGGAGGTTTGCAGAGAGATGGAACAGATTGGCTGAACTCTGCAGCAAGGCCTCCTGGGAACTTCATCCTGTGGCCTGCGGTGAAGACATTGTCCACTCTGGCCAGGCCCAGCCAGAAGACACCATGCACTCTGGCCTCTGAAGGTAAATGAACAGACAGAGTGCAACTTGGGAGAGTGCCAAGCATTCCGAAGGGCCCGGTGCCTCGTCAGATCTCGGAGCTGGGCAAGGTGCCCCTCGCAAGTGTCCTGGAGGCTGCAAACCGAGCCAAAAAGAAGATGAACAGCTCACATCCCTGTGGTGGGTTGATGTGGGAGGGGGATGGAGACCCATGAATCTGTGTCAGATTTTACTGCACAGAGATGAGGCCGGACGCACACGGAGGACGTGGGGGTGGGGGATCGCCCTCCCCTTAGAAGCCCCAGGGTTGGCATCTGTGGCTGGTGAGGAGAAAGGCAGAAAAGAGTGAATTTCTTTCATGCTCTTTTGTTTTCTTCGAATCTTGGCTGCACACTGGCTTTTGGACTTGGCCAGTGAGAATTGGTACCTTCCACAAGGATGCCCTCTGCAATCCTTCCCTGTGTCTCACTCATGGCCTGGCCTTCCAGGCTATGTTTGTCCTCTCAGACATGGGAACACTGACCCACTGCCCAGGGGATGCCTCCCAAGAGAAACACCCTGCTGGGTTGCAAGCAAGTAATGCATAGCAGGTGAATGCCAGGAAGCAAGGGGATCAGAGGGGTGCACGCAGTTCCTAGGGGTACTAAGTTTCTAGGAGGCAAGATTCTAGAAGCCTCCTGCCCTCCCTTCATAACGCAGAGAGCAGGATGCAGACAGAATGGATTTTGAAACGAGAAACAAATTGGATTTTTTTTTTTTTTAAATGCTCTGGTTCTAATGATCAGAGGGGTTATTCGTAATCTTGCGGTAGAACGTCTGTCTTGAAATCTATGTTTCATGCGGACAGCTTCCCCCTCACGGGCAAGATCTCTCACATGATAGGACCATAAAACACAGAGCTCAGCCAGCCCTGCAGCACATCTGATAAAGAAGACCCACTGGGCCCCTGTGAGGCAGGGCAAAGAGTACAGAGGACCCCACGGTCCTCTCCCCACCCAGCATGCTTTCGGCTCCTGGTGCTTTGCCCATCCTCCCAGTCTGCTAGGAGTTTCCAGAATGTCTGGGGACTATAAATCCCATGCAATGCCGTGGAAGAGGTCCATGACAAGCAAGTATAGAAAACACACAGAGACTCAGAAAGCCCATGAGTGTGTCCCAGCTGGAAGGAGCCTTGCACCACAGCAATCCCCCTGGGGGCCTCTCTCTCTCTCTCTCTCTCTCTCTCTCTGCACAGTGGTTTTTACTTGGCTTTGCAGCTATAAAATGCTGGCCTCTCCTCGTTATTTCCCAAACACAGGGTTGTCATGTAACCACACTCATCCACTAATGTTACCAACGACTCAATAACAGAAATGTATTCTGCCCAGGATCCAGAAGAGATGACATGTTCACAATTCAAGCAACTGTAGGACCTCCTCCTTCCTCTCCCTCCCCGTCCCCAATTCCCTCCCCCACCTCCAACCCTTCTCCCCTTTTCCAACCCCCTCTCCCATCTCCAACCCCTCCACCTTCTCCAACTCCCCTCCCTCTCCAACTCCCCCTCCTTCCAACCCCATCCCCATTCATATAACACCACAGTTCAGTACCAAGCCTTCAACACAAGAGATTTTGGGGGGTCATTTAAAATCCAAACCCTAACCCTGATAGAGGAGTGTGTCCACCCTCAGGAAGGTCAAGCAATGGATCAGTCAGCAAATAACACATTCAAGAACTAAATGTACACAGACTAAAAAGCCAGGTCCGAGGACAGCCAGTAAGACTTCCTGTCCCCTTTGGAATGGGTTACCACTGAACTTCAGGCCAACAAGAGACCTTGTCTCAAAAGCAAGGTGGTGGGGCTGGACACACACACAGATGAGAGGACACAGGTTCGATTCCTAGCATCCAAAGACCATGTTGAACAGTTAAGGGACCCACTGGCTGGAGCCTGAGTACCTACAGGTGGTCCTTGTCACACTGAAGCTGGCTCAGACGGAGAGCTGTCATTTGGGGCAACTCAAGTGCTTTGGATGAGCAGCTCCTTTCCAAGGCACCTGCCTGTTAGAGCTGGAAGCTAATGGAGGGTTGGGTGGGGGAGGGGTTCCTGTCACAGAAGTTGGATCTGGGTAGCAAAGGCAGACTGGGGAACACAGCCACCCTGGCTTCCCAGCCCTGACGAGGAAGCAGAGCTGTCTTGGAAGCATGTCCAGGAGTGAACAATTCAGTCAAGCAGTGGTGACCAAAGCCAGAGATTCCCTGCTTCAAAGACGGGAGAGAGTGGTGGTCGATTTAGCAGTCCCTGGAGAGAAGTGCACACTGGCTTTTTTGGCCAGTCCTAACCTGGCCACCTGCTGTTGGTTTCCAAGGAGCCTCTTGGCAGATTCCAGGATCAGACAGCAAAGAGAGAAGGAAGTGACCAGGCCAGTAAAGTATTTGCCTTGAAAGCTTGAGGCCCTGAGTTTGATCCCTAGAATCCAGCGCCCCACCAGCACCCGACTCCTGCCAAAAAAAAAAAAAAAAAAAATACCAGTTATGATGGCAAACATTTGTAATCCCAGCACTGGATGGGACAAGATATGGACAAGCAGATCCCCTGTGGTTCTCCCGCTCGCTAGCCGGCCAGTCTAGCCTACTTTAGTTTCAGTGTCAAAAAGAATACGGTCAGGCTGGAGCCATGTGCGGATGAAAGCATGGGCTGCTCTTACAGAGGACATGGGTTCAATTCCCAGCACCCATGTGGGAGCTCACAACCATCAGTAACCGCGGTTTCAAGGGATCCAATGGGCACGCATGTGGTGCGTGTAAAGGTGGGTGATACCTGAGGAGCAACCTCCAAGGTTGACCTCTGACCTCTGTCCACAAACAGGTGCACACAAGCTCACAGGAAATTTAAAAAAAAAAAAAAACAAAAAAACAAAAGCAATCAAGAGAGCCAACAGGTTCCTTTCCTGACAGTCTGGGAGCTGATGTTCATTCGCCTTTCTTCTTGGGCAGAAGAGAAATGATGTTGTAGGTGACTAGGCGACACACCCATAGTCCCCCTCTGGACCACTGGGCATTGTTACATGGAGACACAATGTAAGAAGTCTAAGATGCTTGCCACTGAGAGCAACAGTAACAGGAATGTCTGGATGGGGAACCTGAGGAGTCCAATGCTGGACTGTTTAGCCCATGCCAGCTTATTCAGTATCTGAGCCTGAGGCTTAGCCTTGATCAAGAGAGCTAACGGCTAAGTGCCAGGGGCATTGCGAAGGTCCTGTGAGACTGATCTGGAGGAAAGGTTTGCAAAACAGGAATTCTGGGTAGAGGAAAGAGTATGACAGGGAGGAGAGAGGCTGGGAAAGCTGTGTGGACCTTTTGACCAGCAGGTGACTTCCTGGAAGCTGCTTAGAGGGGACCCGTACTGGGTAAGGGTTAACCTCACCCTCCAGAGTCACTTAACCTGGATCCACTGAAAAAGTGTCATAGAAGCATATGCCATGCTTAGAAAAAACCTCGAACAGCTGCAGAGCCTGTCTTTCCACACCGCCTGCCATGCCTTGGGGAGAGTTCTTGATAGCCGCCAATTCCCCTACCCAGAGCTGTCACTAACTAGGAGCAGGCAGAGAAAGGACTGCGACCCTTGTGACCTGGTGGAGAAGCTGTGGGGAGCAGAGGTGTGGGAGAGATCCTTACTCCCTTTCTAGAACACTCCTCAACGTGGAACTTGAGTTGTGAACTTAAGTGGCATTCGTGTTCTGGATTTTGCCACGCTCCACGGTGAGCCTGAGGGTGAGCCCTGTCTTAAGTCTCATGCCTCTGGTATTGGTGGTACTACACTCTACTCCCATCTCTGCTGCAGAGAAAGCTCCTAATTCTCCATCCAGACAATGCTCACTGTTCACCATGGCCCGTCCAACATCGTTCCTTCATCAGAAGCTCTGCTCATGCCCAGTGAACACACCCGCTCAGGGATCTTGAAATTTGGCTCTCCCTGGGGGAAAGGAGATGGCTCAAGAATGTGTCTGTCTGTGTGAATGAGCGGTGTGGTGGTTTTCATGTTGATACATTCCCAAAGTCCTGTCAGAGTTTTAACCACCAGAACAAGGTCCCCAGTTTGAGGCAATTTGTTACCCCAAAAGGAAAACGGTAAGAAATGTTACCTTAAGATTTGAGGGTGACTTGGTAAGAATTCTTGCAGCCACAGTGAGCGCCCAGTTCAATCTTCTGGTCCTACTTGGTATAAAGAAAGAACCGGCTCCCTTGAGTTGACCTTTGACCTCTACGTGTGTGTTGTGGCCGACCTTCCCCAACACACATACAAAAACAAGCGCTATGATTTCTTTTAAGGAGCTAGGCTGTTCTGCGTGGGATTGGAGATTGAAGTGGGACCTTTCGGTTGGGAATTTTAAGAGGTCGTCTTTCTGACTAACAAAGGAAGAAATTTCTAGGGAAAAAAAAAAATCCACCCAGCAACCACGTGACTGCCATAGACATGGGGGAATGTGATTCCTGTATCGTTTGACTAAATGATTCTTGGAGCTAGAGGTGTACTAGTGTTCCTGGGGGGAGGCTGGGTCTGACAGGTGATCTTCCTCAAAAGACATATACTGACTGGGTCCCCTGGGCGTGTGTGCCAATTTCTGTGAGGGGTTAAGTAGGAATGACCCCCAAAGGCTCATAGATTTGAGTGCTTAGTCCTCAGGGAGTGGCACTGTTTGAGAAGGATTAGGAGCTGCAACCCTGTTGGAGGAAGTGTGTCATTGGGGGTGGACTTTGAGGTTACAAAAGCCCATACTCCCCTTCTCTCTGTCTCTCTGTCTCTCTTGTCTCTGTCTCCTCTCCTCCCTCCTCCCCTCCCCCCTCCCCTCCCCTCCCTCCCTCCCTCCCCTCCCTCCCCTCCCTCCTCCCTCCTCCCTCCTCTCCCTCCTCTCTCTCCTCCTCTCTCTTCTCTTTGCCTGCAGATTAGGACACAGCTCTCAGCTACTGCTTCAGCGCCATGAGTGCTGCCACCCTCCCTGCTGGGTTGATAACTGACTAATCACCTGAAACTGTCAGCCAGCCCCTAAAGCTTCCCTAAGAGTTGCCATAGTCATGGTCCCTTTCCCAACAATAGAGCTGTGACCAAGACACCACCATAATTCTCTCTTAAGAAGGGGCAGGAGAATCTAGCATGAGGGCCACGAGGCTGTGGGCAAACTTTGAGACATATAAGTTCTATGCCTATAATTAATTATAACTTACACCTCTGAGATGACGCAGTCATGACAAGGACCTGTGTGGCCTTGCTGGAGAACCTACAGCAGTCCTGGACGTCTGTTCCAAATGGAGGCCTGCTTTGGTGAGCTGGGCTCGGGGTGGGGGGTGGCATCCCGAGGATCCTGAGACTCCCTCACGCTTCCAGATAATGGTGACTCTGCAGGCCTGCATCCCAGCCCTGAAGGGGCAGGGATCCAGAGAGGCTGTCATGAGACATTACTTGAGGTGAGGATATTTACTCTAGTCATGACTTAGGTTAGGCCAGAGCTAAATACAAGGGTCCATCGCTACAACAGAGTGCCTGAGGTGCATCATTTATAAAGAGCAGAAATGTTTTGGTGAGTGTTCAAGAGCAAGAGAGCAAGGTGTCTGTCAGGGCCTCTGTGCTCTGTCTTCCCAGAGAGGAAGACAGTGTTTGAGAGGGTGATGGCAAGAGGGACCAGAAGAAAGGGGAGGGCACAAGAGAAGGCCAAATTCACTTTCTGGTTTGGTTTGGTTTGGTTTGGTTTTTGAAGCACCGTCTCTGTGGACACTTAGGTAGAAAATGGCCCCCATAGATTCAAGTGTTTGATTTGAACTCTTGGTTCCCTGTTGGTGATGCTGTTTGGGGACATTTAGGGGTGCACCTTGCTGGAGGAAATGTGTCACTGGGGGCAGGCTTTAGGAGTTTACGCCTTGGCCTACTCCTCCCCTCTCCTTTCCTCCCTCCCTCCTTCCCTCCTCTCTCTCTCTCCCCTTCTTTCTCTCTCTCTTGTGCCTGCACAAGCTCAAGCATGCATATGCGTGTGCTTGTGTGTGTGCGTGTGCATGCAATCACATGTGCGCTTGAGGTTGCGGATGTGAGCTCTCATCTTCCTGCTCTGGCTACCACACCTCTCCACCATGATGAACTCTTATCCCTGTGGAACTGTACACTAAAATAAACTTCCTTCCATATACACGTTTGGCTAAAATAAACTTCCCTGACGTTTGGTCAGGGTATCTTATCACAGAAACGGGAAAAGAAAGAGCACATGGGGGAAGTCAGAACCTCAGGAAGTCGAGGCAGGAGCTCAACAGGGGCAGAGCGGAAATCATAGAGGAACGCTGTTCACTGGTTCACTCACCTTGCTTTCTTACACAACTCGGAACCACCAGGCCATGGGTGGCTCTGCCCACAGTGGCCTGGGCCTTCACACATCCGTCATTGAGAAAATGTCCTACAGACACGGCCACAGTGCAATCTGGTAGAGGCAGTTTTTCACCTGAGGGTCCTTCTTCCCACATGCATCTGTTCACAAAACCCAAAGCACGGACTGTGATTGGATTCCATAAGCCAAGTCAACCCTTCCTCCCCAGTTTGCGTTGGGGCCTGTCTTTGTCACAGCAGTAGAAAACCTACCAGGACAGGCTCCCAAATTACAAGCTGGCCTGGACCTCCATACGTGGCTGGAGACGACCTTGAATTCTTGGTTCTCCTGACTTATCCCCCCAATTCAGGGGTTGCTGGCCTGTGTCACACTGCCTGACTAGTCTGGATTCGCGTTTACAGCACATCTCACAGCTAAATCATCTTACTAGGTCCCATGTCCCAAAAGTGTTTCCAACTCATGCTGGGCCTGGTGACACAGGCCTAGAACCCCAGCTACAAGAAGATCAAAAGTTCAAGGTCTGCTTGGGCTCCGAAGTGAGTTGAACCCCCTACCTGGATCATCCGCTGGGAACTTGGCTCAAAATAAAAAGTAAAAAAATGGGACATGGTAGAATGCTTGCTTAGTGTGCATAAGGCCATGGGTTCAATCCCCAGCACTGCAAAAGAAATAATGTTTCTGACACATGCCCTGGGGGAGGGGCACATGCCCTGGGGAGAGGACCACGCATGCCCTGGAGAGGGAGGGAAGGGACACATTCAGGCTGCAGCAACAACCTTCTTTGTTGGGACCACTGTTGAACAATGAAATGGTCCTTGGGGGCATCCTAGAGGATCATGGTCCTGGAGACCTGGAGGGTATCATTCTTTGGAGTAATGTAGGTCCTAACAATTGCTGGACTCATCCTGGTTGGGGCCAAAGTCCTTTATGAGAAGGTACAGAAGGAACCCTAGTCCCCTATGCCAGACCCTGACATTCACTGTCCCCTTTAGTGCTCGTGACAATCCTGAATAGAATTCAAATATTCCTCCAGTTGTCACTTTGCATTTAAGGAAAGAGACCTGAGCAAGGTCAGGAGTGTCACACAGCCCAGTGGTCACACCGCAGTATGAGGAAGCTGGAATTTATGTGAGGCTGGACTGATTTATGCAGAGCTTGACTGATTGGCACAATGCTATACAGACCTCCAGAGTCCTGCAGCCCCTTGAGATGGTATCCTGCCCTTGATCAGGACTTCAACCCGGGCAGGGTACTATGGGAATCCCAGCATAGACCAGGGTCCCTAGTCATAGTCTCTGTCCCCTTACTATTCTGGCTGGCCCCACACTTCAGAGCTGAGGTCAGATGCTCCAGCTGATGGGTGGTTGGACACAGGATTTTTGCAAGCATTTTATGCAGAGGGCCTATTGAGCAGAGGAGAGGAACATCGCTACCTTCATCCGTAGGCTTTGGGGTCAGTACTGGTTGGAGGGGAAAAGTCTGTCCATGGAAGAAGAGGTTGGGGTTGCAGGAAGAGGGAGGAATGGCCCCCTTTTGGGTACCTTCTTTTGGGTATCTGCAGTAAACAACAGCGGCCCATTTCCACATCATCTGCGCGCAGGCGGTCCAGTTTCCCTGACTCCTTCCTGTAAAGAGGTACCTACTGACCGACCATCACACGCACCACCTGCGTCTCCTGCATCTCCATCTTTTGCTTCTCCACATGCTCGGAGCCTCTCTCAGCCCTTTCTGCCTACCCAGTGTAGAAAACAAGGGTGTCTTCCTGCCCCGGCAAGTCTTTCTCTTTGGATGTTTTGGGGTTGCAGCATGCTGTTCAGAGTTGAGCAGAGCGAGATGGGTGGACCAAGGATGGAGGTTCAGATGTGTGAGCGACTAGGGTTGATCCAGCTATACTGAGTGGCTCTGAGGAACATGTGTGCACGCTTTTAGACCACTAAATAGGAGGCCAGGGTTCACTCACCACCCCTGAGTCCCTAAAACAACATCACTGTAGATCCCCGGTCCCTTAGGAGCTCACTGAGGCTATGCTTTGGCGCTTTCCGAGAAGGACAGTCCCAGCAGTGGTCCAGCCATTGCTCCATCCCTGGGGAAACTGGACAGATTCCTAGAAAGGCTTATCAGCCAATTAAGAGTGCAGCCAGTCCACTGCTGTGGCTCTAGCAGCAGCGGCTCGCCTCTCGCCGGGCTGCTGGGAAGGTACAGCCCGTCCTAATTACACACTCCATCGTGACAGGCGGTGTCAAAAGATTAAAGGAATCAAACCCAGGGGCTCTCCAGTAGCGCCCTCCCCCACCTCAAGAGCCGGAGTGCGATTATGGTACCAAGGTAGAAGTTAGGGAGATAATTTTCCCTGGGTCCAAGCTGCATGTCAGCATCTTGTCTCAGCTACCTTGTCCGGCTCCTCCGGTTCATTTGCTTTTTTGTTGGCACAGCTGAGCAGAAGAAAACAAATTAAACCCTTCTCCTGGCTTTGGCTTCCCCACCTCCCACCCAGTGCTCCTCTAGATCCAGGGCCCTCCCTCTTCTCTCCTCCTTTTCCCACTCCTCTTCCTCCTCCTTTCCTTCCTCCTCTTCCTCTCCCTCCTCCTCTCCCTCCTCCTCTCCCTCCTCCTCCTCCTCTCCTCCTCTTCCTTTCCCTCTTCCTCTCCTCCCTCTTCCTCTCCCTCCTCCTCTCCCTCCTCTTCCTCTCCCTTCCTCTCCCTCCTCTTCCTCTCCTTCCTCTTCCTCTTCCTCCTCTTCTTCCCCCTCCTCTTCCTCTCCTTCCTCTTCCTCTCCTTCTTCTTCTTCTTCCTCCTTTTCTTCCCCTTCCTCCTCTTCTTCTTCCTCCTCCTCTCCCTCCTCCTCTCCCTCCTCCTCTCCCTCCTCCTCTCCCTCCTCCTCTCCCTCCTCTCCTCCCTCCTCCTCTTCCTCCTCCTCCCTCTTCCTCTCCCTCTCCTCTTCTCCTCCTCCTCTCCTCCTCTTCCTCTCCCTCCTCTTCCTCTCCCTCCTCTTCCTCTCCCTCCTCTTTCCTCCTCTCTCCCCTTCCTCTCCCTCCTCCCTCCCCTCTCCTCTCCCTCCTCCTCTCCCTCCTCCCCTCCTCTCCTCTCCCTCTTCCTTCCCTCTTCCTCTCCCTCTTCCTCTCCCTCCTCCTCTCCCTCCTTCTCTTCCACTCTATTTCTTCTCCTCTCCTATAATGAGCTCCTTCCCTTTCCCCCCTCCCTCCACACCCCTTCCCTTCCTAGCTGTTCCACTCTATCCCTTCTTATTCTCGATGCTCTAGTCTCCCTCCTCTCCTTTCCTTTCTCAAATATTTATCAGGGTGCACAGAGGAGGACGCTACCCAGGCTGCCATTTCTCCCTTTCTAACAGCAGCACTGATGAGCACAGCCTGGACCAAGTTCCCTTCTTGCAGCCCTGAGCAGGTGCTTCCCTTGTATTGGCTACTGCCCCCGAGACGTTATAACTGAGCGGGAAAGCCAAGGGTCAAGGGCTCAGTGATGTCTGGGGTCATGTGGTGCACAAGGTTGAAACCCACAGGATAAGTGCAGATAGGCGGCTGCTCTTATAGAGTTGCTCTTAGCTAGCCTACTCTGGGAAGGAGAGGGAATTCTGAGAGCATCTCCACTAAACAGAACATTGGACATCGGTGAAGTAGGACCAGGGTGCCAGGCCCGCTGCTGATACCGATGGGACCTTTCTGATTTTGCTGCTGTGACTGTAGAAAATCTTCTCGGACTTGCTTCTGGAAAGAAAGCCATGCACTTTGGGGGCCCTGGGGTAAAACAGTGGCTGGGAAAGAGACCAAACCTCTATATCTAAGGAGAGACTGGCACACTGCACCCCCAGAGGTCATGTGACTTACCTGGAGATTTGGCACAATGGGGCCAGAGCCCAGCTCCCCTGCCTTCAAGCCTGGGAGTCCTGGGTCACTTCTCTGAGCCTTCAGTGGTGACAGAGTCCATTTATGAGGAGAGAGGCTCAGAGTGGGTTGGAGGAAGTGGCCACCAGCTCAGACAGTGACGGGATGTAAAGATGCACTTTAGAAAGGCTGAAGTGACCTCTGCCCCTCACCTCTTGGAGATGCTATCCATGTGGGAGGGGTGCAGTAGGGGGAGGAGCTTCAGAACCCACCCCTTTCTGACCTGCTCCCTCCCCTTTCCACCCTGCACATTCACAATAGAGCATCGGGGAGAGATTCGGGGCTGGAAGTAGCCATTAGAGGAAAGTGAGCAGCTGCCCCCGTTAATGTGGAGTGTCTCTATTATCCTAATAACTAACCACTTAATAACTGGCTTCCCCGCTAATTCTAATTGAAACACAGAACGATATTTCCTGGTGGAGAGTGGCAAGCTCCAGCCTCAGCAGACATCTCCAGGGGCCCCCTGGCTTCACATGGAGAAAAGCTAGGGGCTCCTTGGGTATTCTGTTGGGAGGGACGGAGGCAACAGATAGCAGCTTTTGTACGGCTGCCAGGAACCGCAGTTGATGATAAAAGCTATTAAAGGTCAGCTGGGAATAGAAAACTATTTATGTTAAATGTCACAGATTAAGCTGCAGAATGGGTCTCGGGTAGGGGGCAAAGGGCGAGGTGAGAAGCGGTGGTCACCCAGCTGCCTCTTTAGGGGCCTGAAGAAGGTCAGGTGTTGGTGGCAGGGAGAGTGGAGGCGGTGCGGCCGCACTTGATTTGCGGCTCCCTCTAGCTTCTGGAGGCTGGTGGATTATCAGCAGCCGCCAGTGACTGGCCAGGCTGACTGCCTGTCAGGGTTGCTAGGCGACTGAAGTTAGATGGAGTCCCGCTCTATCACGTCATTGCTGAAGGGTAACAGGGTATTTCAAAGAAGGCAAAAGAGACAGGACCCCAGGACATTGTGAAGAACCTTGGGCAGATGGCTGTGGGGAGGGGGAGGAGGGGAGGGTCATGCTCTTCTGGAGCTGTTTAGGAATGTAGAAAAGGGGTGCGCAGGGAGGGGGGCATGCTCAGTCAGAAGCGGAAGGACGGAAAGTCAGAAGGTCGCACGTGTTACCTTTATCACCTCCCCATTCTTGACGCTGGACATTGAAGGACTCTATTGACTGGGTTGAAGAGGCCTTGTGGATCTGTCAGGTTCTCAAGGGCAGCACCAAGAGATGTCGGGAGGGACCTCAGTAACATCCCACCTCGCATGAGTGTTGGGTCTCTTTATCTGGGCATGAGCATCCTGCGCAGGGGCCCCCACTGTGCCTCTTGGCTGAATCCATCCTCAAAATCGGCAGGTCTGAGATGCCCCCTAGACTTCAATTCCAAAATCCAAAGTATGTGAACCGGTGAGGTGGGAAACTTGCTTCTCTGTTCTTCAGCTGCCTGCCCCACTTCCGGGTTACCCCAGTCATTGCTGTGTGTACAGGAAACGGAAGCCCATTCTAAAATCCAGACATAAGTAGGAAGGCGAAACCAGTCAGGGAAGGGATCTTCTAAAATGAGGATAAAGAAACGCCATCCCATGGTGTCCTGCACCTGTAAGTCAAGTCACAGGAAGGCAGCCTGCGGCCAAAAGTACCCTGAAACAAGTCTTCCTCTGTTAGTGGGGGCCATCTGAAGGGACCTGAAGGGGAGCCTTGAGTGTCTCCACCAACAACCCCAGGATGGGGAATGGACCCTTGCCTGCTCATTCTCTTCCCACATGGGATCTGCCAGCAGGATGGAAGTGACTTGGCCCAGAAGGGTGACAGGATATGAGGGGATTAATAGACATCCCAGGGGGTTCTAAGAGTGTAGGTACTGTATCAAGATGGTAGAGTGAGTGGGTCCCTAGGAGGTGGAGGAAGGACTCTTAGAGGCAGATGGGTGGAGGGAGGCTGCAGGGGAGGGGGCGGGGCGGGGGCGGGGCGGGGCGGGGCAGTCATCGGTAGGTATGTATTTACAACTGATTTCCATTAGCTCACTGGCCAGCCCTGGGGCTAAGGTTAAATTAGACCACGAACACTACCCCTGATTTGGAACCTCACTGGGGACCAGAAGGAAAATGTGTCCTCAAGCAGTTATGCTATGCTAAGGGTGGCCTCAGAGCAGTGAGAAGCAGGACCTGGTGTTTGGGTGGGACTCCCTTGGGAGTTAAAGGGTGGAAAGGTTTGATGTGCAAAGAACTGGGCTGGCAGGAGAGGGTGGGAGGCTGAGAACAATGTCTCCACCAGATGCAAAGGACCTCAACTCCTGTATTTAAGGAGTTCATTCTGAACAAACATGGGAGGGGGATAGCAAGCAACAGAGAGGTGGGGAAGAGGGAGAAAGGGAGAGGGTAGGAAGGAGGAGGAGGAGGAGGAGAGGAAGGGAGGGGAGGGAAGGAGAGGAGACACATGGGTGCTGGGTAGAATTCGAGGACTTGGCTTGGGCTTTGGAAAGAATATTCTTGAAGCTTCTGGGAGGAATATTCTTGAATGCTTCTGAGCCTTGCCAGGGTCAACATCATTCCGGAGAGCTTGTACAAACAGATCGCTGGCCTCTGCCCTGAGAGCGTCTAACTCTTTAGTCTAGCCTGTGGCGGAGAGTTTGGATTTCTTACCAACCAGCTCCCAGGTGTCGCTGAGTCCAGGATCTACTGGGTTCAAGACAGAGGGAGGAGACAAAGGGTGACGATGTAAAGAGACCAGTGGGAGAGAAATGGCATTGGGATGATGATAAGCTGAGGCCAGGCCCGAGAGACAGCCTGTTGCCAGCAGCCTGGTGACATAGTGGCAAGGGGTGAGGCATGGCCCGGATATGGCAAGTGGGTGGCAGAAATGTGACTTGATTTCACAGGAGCCCAAGCAGCTGGAGATGAGATCTGCAAGGAAAGACAAGGCAGAGGATGTGGAGACACATGGGGTCCTAGGCAGAGCTCTGGCCTCACCAGCTGCACGGGCGAACAGCCCTGTCAGGGATCTTTAAGGTCACACTGATGTAGACAAGGGGACCTCCGGACTGGAGTTGCAGCTTCAGCTGGGCCTGGGTTCAAGGGTCAGAAGCACACAGTGGAGCTGAGGGGATGGCTCCAAATGCTTGCCTCGCACTGACCCCACATAAGACAAGAATGACAAGCTGGGTGTGTCACTCTGTGCCTGTCATCCCAGTGGTGGGGAGGCAGGGACAGACAAATTCCTCAGCTCACTGTCCAGGCAGAGTTTCTGAGCCGGTGAAAGATGCTATGTCAAAAAAGAGATGAGTGGTTCTGGAGGAATGATGCCTGGAACTGCCCTCTGCCCTCCACACCCACGGGCACGCAAGTCCTATGCACACACAGACACTCAAGGCATGTATGTGCATACATTTCTTCTGTCTGTGTCTCTCCCTGTGTCTGTCTCTCTCTCTCTCTCTCTCTCTCTCTCTCTCTCTCTCTCTCTCTCTCTCTCTCACACACACACACACACACACACACACACACACACACATACACACACACACACACACACACCATGCCAGGTCTACAAACAGCAGAGGTGACAGCTTGAACCCCACGATCAGGAAGAACGAGCACGTTGTTGCTGGCTTCTGATTTTCAGTCCAGCCTCACTTAGAACCAGAGTCCCGTTGGCCCAGACCCTGCATAACCTGACCCCCAAAAGCCTGGTTTCTGACCTGCCTGATGTCTGCAGGAGTAGCATGGCTCTGGGAAGAGTGAGACTCTCCGGGGACAAGACAGCAGACAGTTTGTACAACTGCTTTAGGTAGGCACCCAGGAGCGGACACATTGGACAAGCAGACAAGGCATAAGAGATAGTTAGGGGACATGCAGCCCAAACTCATTCCCCAAGTAAGTGGATAACCTCCCATTGTGACTTCTGTTCCCTGGGCAAAGTCCAGCCCGACCAGCTAGACCAGTGTTTCTCAACCTGAGGGTTACAATCCCCACAAGGTCAGATATCCATATTAGGATTCATTATAGTAGCAAAATTATAGTTAATGAAGTAGCAAAGGAATAATTTTATCACTGGGGTCATGACAACATGAAGAACTGTATTAAAGGGTCGAAGCATTAGGAAGGTTGAGAGCCACCGAACGAGACAGTATTTAAACCACACAAAATAGTTGACTGGGGCTTAGGGGCAATTCTCTCTAGACCTTGTGCTGCTGAGTCATGTCTTAGGCATACACTGCTGGATTCACACTGGAATGGTTTGTAGAGCCTGAAGTCTGGGTCTTGGGCCACTCACTAACACATGGACACCAGCGTGACTCTCTACCCTGTTCCTCATACACCACCTGCTCCCCAGTTCCCACTTGAGAATGAGCAGAAGCCCCCCCCCCCGGTTGAAACTACTGTCCCAGGACTGAGATGCTAATGCTGGTTTTGGGTCCGTGGTGAGATTTCCTGAGTTTTCTGAGCCCCGGCATGCAGCTCCCCTGGGACCTGGGTCTCAAATAGTTCTTGCTTCTGACTGACTCTCTGTCTGTGCATGCATTCATGTGTGTGCATGTGTGCACATGTGTTTGTGTCCATAAACACATATGTGCGTGGGTGTAGAGGCCAGAGATACATGTCAGGGTTCTGCCTCGATCAACTCCCCACGTTATTTTTTGAGATAAGGTCTAACTCGGGGATCTGGGGCTCACCCCCTAGGTTCCACTGACAGGCCAGCAAGCTCCAGGAATCCTCCTTTCTCTATCTCCCCAGTCCTAGGCTTACAGGCACATGCCGTAGTGCCCAGAGTTTTTATGTGGGTGCTGAGGACCCAAGCTCACATCTACATCCTCGTACAGCAAACGGACCTATCTCCCAGCTCCCTGGCTCCCACTTCCTGTGCTCGCAGTTCCAATCCCTCAGGCTCTACCATGTCCAGTTCCTTGTTCCGGTTGGAGTTTCCCTCCTGTCCCCTCTCTTCCCCACACTGAGCAGCCTGCTGGCCTTTAAGCAGTCACACACCATCTCTCCCCGCACTGGGAGTGAAACGAATATCTCATTCTAAAGTCCGGCTTCACCATGCTGTAGCTTTCACACCAAACCTCCTCTCTAGGCCGTGGGGCGGGACTTTAGAAGAGGGGGTGTGGGCTTCTGGCAGTCAGAGGAGTTGTCTTGGGGCAACCTGGAAGGTGAGAGTCAGAGGAGAAAGAGGAGAAATGAAGGCAAACCCAGATGGGCCTCTTGGGTGTCCCAAGGGGCAAAGACCTTGTGCTACCTTCCAGAAAACAGTGTCTCCCTTCCAGGACAAGGCTCACTGCAAGCCTGGGGCCAGCCGGTCAGAACGGGTACTGAAGATCACAATTAGAAGGGAGAAGAGATGGTAGTAGGCTCAGGTGGACGAGGAGTCAGACCTCTTACAGGGCTGTCCCACTGTTTGACTTTTCTGGGTCACTTTATCATCAACAAAATTTACACTCAAAGACCATGCAGGTGGGCTAGCCAGACGGCTTCGAGGGTAAAAGTGTTTACTATGTAGGCCCAATGATAGTCCCTAGAACCCACTTAACAAGCTGGATGCAGTGGTCTATATCTACAAGCCCAGCATCCTGTGGTGAGACACAGGGTGAGGCAGGAGGCTCGCCCAGGAGCTCTGGGTCAACTGGAGAGCAGAGCATCAGCAAAGCAGAGGTCCTGTCTCCAAAAGCAAGATGGAAGGAAGGAACTAGCTGGGGCGCTGTCTGAAGAGGAAACTTCTGGCTTCCTTGAGAGTCAGCTATGTCAAATCATGTTGCTGGAGCACACGGGTGAGAGGATGTTTTGCTAGGGCACACACGGGAAAATGAGTGTTTTCCTGAAGCAGACACAGATGAAAGGATGTTTGGATATTGCAAACATGTGAAAGGTTGCTTGATGGAGGAGTATAACTATGACCCTACAGACAGTGGGAGCTCGAGTACTGGTTCCCTTCGCTCTGCCTCGCTATTCTTTGCTGAGGACACGCATGTACTGATTCACCTTACGTTGCATTGCTGAGCTTTGTTTGTGGTGACTCCGTGGAGAGAAACTCAACTGTTAAGAACTTCTCGTGAAGTTCCTGCGGCTGCTTACGACTTCAGTGGTGGACCCTGTGGTTTCTTCTCGATCGAACTGCTGTTGCTGATTTGTGAGTGGGGATTGATTGCTGAGTGGACTGGACCGAGGCTGCTGGTTCATGTTGGTGTTTTGCTAGAGGGCTGGGCTGCTGATACCCGAACAAGGAAGATTGGAATCGCCCCCAGAGAACTACTTCTAAGCAGCTCTACTTCTTCTATGTCCTAATAACCTTTCTCCCACTACCTCTGGTGGGTGGTGGGCTAGAGGCGAGGTTGAACCTTATTAAAGAGAAAAATGTGTGCCTACAGTCTTCTGGAAACAGGCATGCAGTGGCACACACATACACACATCTGTACTGACATACCTCATACAGATACACAATAATTTTTTAAAAAAATCAGATAATTAAAAGAATTGCAAAATAAATAATTAACCTGACACTGTGACAACCAAGTTTATCATTTTGTGTTGGGCTGCCTTCATAACTATCTGGGGTGCATATGGCCCCTAGACAGCTGGTTGGACACCCCCATAAGCCTTTTTACAAAGAGCATTTTTGGAAGTCCAAACACTGACACCCAAACTCATTTCCCCAAGTCCTGCTCCCGGAAGCCTGTGCCAGCCAGCCCACAATGCAGGGCAGCTCCTCATCCCCGCGCCGTCTGAATTCATTACCTTCGTGACCCTGGCAGGAAGGAGTGACAATTATTATCAATTTGGAGACAGGAAAATGGAAACACTCAGAGTTCAATACCTGGCAGGAGATCACATCGCAAGAACTCCGTGTCCCTAAAGCTCTTATTCACATCCACAACAGCCTCAAAGCCAAATACAGTCCCTGCTGGGAGCCACCTGGGCTAGCAGAGGGCTGGACCATTCCCAGAGGCTCTTACCCATGGCACTGAGGACTCTCGAGCTGATACAGCAGCTGTGTCCCCCAAGTCAGCTTCCATGCTGGCAAACCCTGGTTCAGGGGTCAGCACTGCCCCACCCCCATACTCCGTTTCTTGGAACACAGCTGTGTCCTCCTGTGGACATGCTGTTCGTGCTTGCACTCTGCATGGTGCCCAGCTGAGTAGCTACAGCAGGCACAGGGCAGCCAGCAGGGCCAGGATTTTACCATCAGTTTTCACAGTGTTGTCTGAGCCTGGTCTTCTTAATAAAATACTGTAGGCTTGGATCTCAGGTTTAGCAACTGACATTCAAAGCTCAATATTCTGAAAGGCTGGAGTGTGATATCGAAGTGCTGGTATTGGGTGGGGGAGGAGGGAGGGAGAGGGGAAAGTTCAGTTCTTCCCTCTAATGTGGTTGTTGTGAGTGTTTGTTCTGTGTCTCTGTGGATGTGTATGCATCTGCCCCTGTGTGTGCAGCATGGGTGCCAACAGCACACATGCGGAAGTCGGAGGATGACTTGAGGGAGTCAGTTCTCTCCTTCCACCAGACAGAAGCTGGAGATGGGATACGGGTTACCAGGCTTGGTCGTAAGCATCTTTACCTTCTGAGGCATCTAACCCAGCCTGAAGCCTGCCTTTTCTTAATAAAGACACTTATGAGGGGCCCACCATTAAACTGAAACCACCTTCTAATGCTCCACCCCTCACCATCACACAGAGCATTGGGAATTGGACAGGCATGCGCTTAAAGGGAAAACTATTTGATCATAACTCGTGCCGTCTCCTGCCTTTAACAAAAACAGGAGTTTACCGGCTTCTAGCAGGGCTTGGCCAAGCTTTTGGTTAGGAAGATGTGCATATGCATGCATACTGTGTGTGTGTGTGTGTGTGTGTGTGTGTGTGTGTGTGTGTGTGTGTGTGTGTGTGTGAGGGAACGCTCTGAAGGCCCCTGGCACACAGCTCCTTCTCTCTCCTCTGTCCTCCTGGAGAAGCAGCCATGGGCGTGGTGTGAGCAAAGCTCTCCTCTCTGAGGGAACTGGATTCCAGGCTTTTAGGACCATCTCTGCCGCTGCTTCTGCTGATGCTGCCACTGAAATTTAAGTAATTTTCCCCTAATTAAGCAATTATCTCTAAAATAGCTGCTCTCCCAGCTCCGGGAACTTCTCGTGGAGGTTGGGGAGCAACAAGATGGGGGTGTAGCATTTGGGAAGCCCCAGATATAGATTCACCCTGGCTGTGTGTTAGTTCCCCCAGGGAGCTAGGGCCACAGTGGCATCATGTGTGACAGCTGCAAAGGTGGGTGTGAAACTGGCCCTGGAGCTACTCTGATGTTCCTGCATGCACTCGAGCACACACACACACACACACACACACACACACACACACACACACACACATGGGTGGGAAGCAAGTGTGAGCTAGCAGGCAGCTGCTCAGGGGAGCTGAGTCCACAGGGGCCTTGAGAGCTGGATTCTAGAGAGAGGCTGAAGAAGCTTAAGTGTGGGGGATTCTAGGATAGAAAGGAAAGGCACCTCCCTGTCCCAGAGGGGACAGCTACCTCCATAGTCCTGTAGGTCACAGCAGGAGGAGTGATACCATAATCCTCTTAAGTCAACAGAGTTCCCACAGACCCCACAATCTCCTCTGGAAGACCAATCCTTGGACAGGGCTAGGACTGGCAGGTTGACAACAGGATACCCAGCAATACTTGAGAGACAAAGCACAGCCTGGAGCTTTCTATACAGACCAGGCTGGCCTTGAACTCACAGAGATCTGCTTGCCTCTGCCTCAAGAGTGTTGGGCTCTTTGGTTTTTGAGGAAGCTTCTCTCACTGAGACCCATAGCTGACAAGTTAGGGTAGGTTGTCTGTCCAGTGTGCCCCAGGAATTTTCCTGTCTCTCCTGGAGCTGGGACTACAAACATGCCCTCATGCCTGGCCGTTGTTGTTGTTGTTGTTTTGTTGTTGTTGCATGATTTCTGGGGCTTAAACTCAGGTTTTCATGATCTTACGGAAAACACTTTACACACGGAGCAGTCTCTCCAGCCCAGGTGCTTGCTTTTAAAAAAAGATGGCGGTAGGCAGAGGTAGAGTCTGCAGAAGGTAGATAGATTACAAAGAAATCAACAGGAACACCAAGCTGGGGCTTGTTCCTCAGATGGGTGCCTCCATCCCAACCACGGGGCAGCCACTTGACCTGACCAGGTCTTTCTGTGGGAAACAGGACAACAGAGCTATCCTCCCATTTGTCTGATGGAAAACACAGTGTGCGAGAGATGAAAACACAGTGCGAGAGATCCCAAGCAAACAGGAACAGAAAGTGGAAACAAAAAATCTGGGTCCCCCTGGGGACAGAGCTAGACACAAGCAAGATGGGAGTTTGTGCAAAGACGGCTGAACTCCAGTAGGAGGCTCACTTCCCAGGGTGCTTATAGACATCAGCATCCGCGTCGGGTGGAAGCCCCAGAGAAATGCTCTCTTGCGCTTTTTCCTGGGGTGGAAAGGGAAAAACAAATGCACCATCTCGGCCTCTACAGGCCGGGGCTTGGCGTGATTTTTTACCCAGTGGATACTCCTTTCAGTTGCAGCTCTGGGGGCCCTGCTAAGACAGCAGGAGGTGAGCAGGAAGCGGGCTAAATAGGTAAAGGGCGTGGCCATGCAAATGTGGGGACCTGAGCTCAATCCTGAGATCCCTCGTAAAACAAAGACGTTGATGGTGGCAGGTGGATGTAACCCTGGTGCTAGGGAAGCAGGCAGATTCCCGGGGCATGATGTGAGCAGCCTAGACAATTAACCAAGACGTTACAACAAGATAGGATGGCATCCTATGGAATTACAATGGAGGCTGACCTCTGACCTCACGCATAAACATCTTCCCATGTGCACTCAAACACGCATGCAGGCACGCACGCACGCACACACGCACGCACCAGAAAGGATTCTGAGAACTCTGCTGAGGATATGCAGAAGATCTAGGGAGCTTCACAGCTTAGAAGTCAGAAGCCCGGAATCCTCCCTTTTTCCTCACCTTCCCTGCACCTGGCTACAACCGCTGGGCTTCTGTGTAAGGCCAGACCCAGGGAGTCTGTAGCTTGCAGTAAATAAAAGCTGCGCAAAGTTACACTGTATTTATTTATTCTCCAGCAGTGCGGTGGGGCCTGCATAAAAAGAAAGGGCATCACATGCAGAGACCATAAAAAGAGAGTTTGGTTTTATGCAGTGGTAACTTGGGGAATTAATTCCCGGCTGGCAGAGGTGGAATGATGGTAACTGAGTGTTAAGCAGGTGCAGAGGGGACCCTGGGGAGGCAAGGGAGAGAGGGAGGAGAGGCTGCTGGGCTGAAAACTGAGCTGAGTGGAACCAGGGTGAGACCTGGGCAACAGCAGAGCACAGTAGAGATGGGGCCTTAAAGAGCTACCAACTCAGTCCTAATCTAATTCAGACCACACTTATTGGCCACCCACTGTATGCAAGGCCTAGGTAGGTGCTCTTACTGGCCACCCACTGTATGCAGTGCCTGGCTAGGTGCTGTGGGAACTTTAGCAATGTTGAGCTGGGGCTCCGGTTCACACTACTGGTTTTGAGGGAATGTCAGGGACACCACAGCTGTAACTGAGACCCTTGGTCTTCAGGAGAGAGCTGGCCGGAAACTAGACCTAAAGAGCCCAAATTCTGATCAGTGATTAAGAGCATTGGCTGCTTTTCCAGAGGACCCAGGTTCAAATCCCAGTACCTACATGCTGGCTCACAACTGTAATGGCCAGTTCAAAGGGATCCAAAAACCCTCTTCTGGCCTCTGCAGACACCAGACAAACGTGCTGCTCTGACAAGCATGTGAACACCCAAACATATCACACACACACACACACACACACACACACACACACACACACACTCTCTCTCTCTCTCTCACACAGTTCTGTTGGCATAATGCTTGTAACTCCATTATTGTTTAGGGTACAGACAGGTAGATCCTGAGGGCTCAGTGGCCAGCCAGTCTAGCTAAAAAGGTACGTTTCCAGTTCAGCAAGAGACCCTGTTCCTGGTAAGGAGGTAGAGAATTGTAAAAGAAGACACCCAAGTATTGCTCTGGCTTTTATACACACACACGTGGTCACACACGTAAGTACACCTATGCACAGACACAACACAATGCACATATACAAAAAAGAGTCTGGGGAGGCTTCCTAGAGGAGGTGACTTACCTTGTGTTTGAAGACTGAGTAGGAGTCATGTGGAATAGCACAGAATCCAGACAGCAATGCTGCTAGGTGTGGCCTTGACCTGGGGCTTGGCACCCTTGTGGCGCCTGGACAACCTAAAGGTTCTCTCCCTGGCCAAATTCAGGGCTCTGGACCCCATATGAAGAGGAACTCAAGCAATCATACCTGCTCAGCTGCACTGTCCCTCCATGACCCCAGAGCGGAACGGGTGGCTACTTTAGCAGAAGGCAGCAGCCCTCATTTTGAAGGCACTATGCTAACTGGGTCAGAACCCGGGCATGGGAAGATCAGTGAACGCACTTCAGAACTCAGCCAGGCACCAGAATAGAGACGCCGGAGAGAAATCTAACAGGATCCACGCACGCGGTCTTAAATCTCTGATAACCAGCTCATAAAAGTAAAAGGAAGCAGGTGAAACTATTGGTAGCAGCATACTTTAGTTGACTCAACACACGAGAAACATTACCAACCTGATGCATAATGAATCCCAGGGAATTATTCATAAGCTCTCCTGCATTCTCTTTTCCATACAAAAGCACCAAAATCCGGTGTGTGTCTCTCTGACCCAGTTCCTGGGGCCCCAGGGTCACTGCATGGGACACAGAAGCTATGGCTCACGTCTACCACCGAGTTCAAAGACACGGCCTCCTGTGAACGCTCTCAGCGGAGCACATTTGGAAATCAGGCGAGGTCAGGTCCATGGGTGTCTTAGGATGTCATTGACGTTTGTCCTTGTAGTAAGATATTCGATCCCTCTGCCTCCATTTCTGTGTGTGTGGGGGCGGGGGTGGCGGGGGGGGAGGAGAGACAGAGAGAGAGAGACAGAGAGACAGAGAGACAGAGAGACAGAGACAGAGACAGACAGGGAGGGAGGGGAGGGGAGGGGAGGAGAGGGAGGGATGTCACCTTGGCCTTTAAGGACTGAGCTAGCTCCCTAACCTCTCTGGTTTTGAGACTGCCTCTGGCTGCCCTAGGGCTCACTGGTTAGGCTGGCCTGGGTGGCCAATATCTACTTAACTCCATCTCTCCAGCGTTGGGATTAAGAGAGTGTGCCACTTAGCTGGGTTCTTTGTGGGCTCTGGGCATTGAACTAAGGGCCTCCTGCTTGCACGGCAAGTCTTCATTGTCTGAGCCATCCCCAACCTGCCTCAGTTTCTTCACACAGAAAACAAGGACAATCCCAGGAGCTACCTTGGACTGTCTGAGGAGGAAGGCCACTTCCTTCTGGCCATAGGGTGAGGGTAGGTGGGGCTTGAGCACCTCAGAGCTGCTTCACCAGTACCCAGACACGCTTCTCTCCCCTGGTCCTTCCAGCATCTGCTACCGTTCATACTCGGAATCCCAGCATTTGCTGGGCGGAAGCAGAAGGGTCATCCTTAGCTTCCTAGCAAGAAACGTGTCAAGGAGACTGAGATAGCTCGCTGGCTCCAGACGTGAACACCACAGAGAGACCACAGTCACAGAACAGAAACTAGATAGACGCTGGTGGAAATGTGGTCTGAACGACAGACCCGCTCAGTGTATCGGCACTCGAGGCTCTGTGCTTTAGAGCAGGAGTTCGTGGAAGACTCAGCCAGCCCTGGGATAGCTCTCAATACTGTCTTCAGTTTAAAGGTGAGAAAACAGGCACAGAGAGGGGATGCATTTTGTCTTATGTCACACAGCCGGGGCAGCCTGGGAAGAGCATCATCAAGATGCCAACCCTTCTCTGGCACCCTTGAAATTTAAAAGTCTGTTGTCACCTGGAAACAATATCCAAGGAGATGGGAAGGTTGGGAGGCTGTTCAGTAACTGACAGTGGGGAGATGAGGAGCTGTCTGGCACCATCTCTGTCAGCCTGTCCAGATGGTGGAGAGCCTGTATCCAATACCTGGCGGGGTGGGAACAGGAAGAGGTGAGGGCAGACAAAAGTTAGTAATGGTTATGTGAAGGCGGGTTGGGGGGGGCATCTCTCATTCCACCCAGAGGGAGGGCTCGGGGAAGGGAAGCCTATGACTTCATCACTGGGCCCATGCCAATGACATCACCAGAAGGGCAAGGAGCCAGGCTCAGCAAGTTATTTATGGAAACGGCTGGCGGCCAGGCACAGCTCCTGAGCTGTTTCAGATGTGGTTGGATAAAGCTTCCAGCTGGCCCAGTGGGGCCTCCAAGGCCTGCAGGCGGGCGGGCGGAGGAGAAAGGCTGGAGGAATCCAGCAGATGGTGGGGGCAGGGCTCCGTGAAGCACATGAGGGCTCCAGCAGAGATCCTCAGAGTTCCAGGCTTCTCTCTTCTTGGGATCTGCTCCTCTCTGAGCATGCTCATCAAAGGCTTCCCTGCAGATCAGGCTAGCTGAACTCAGAGGGGGACAGCATGCGCGTCTGCCTTCGTGCGCACCGAAGGCGTGTCTGTGCACAAGACTGTAGTATGGGCTTCCCGGTCCGTAAGGTTCATACACTCTGCTCCCTCACACACTGGTGCCTTGAGCGGTCCTGAGTAAGTATACAGATCTGAACCTCCTTGCACGTGTGGGTGCGTGCATGCATGGGGGTTGGGAGGCGGAGTGCCCAGGGAGAGCGAACACAGCGAGCCGGGTTGGGAGGGTGGGCGGAGCGGCCTGGGAGCGGGATCGCAGCAGGAAGTTGGGAAAATATCATTTCAGCCCAAGATCCAGAGGCACTTATAGAAGCTTCAGCAAAACCAGACAAAACTTCCTTTCAATCCATTTATCAAAACTGCCCGAAGCTCCGCTTCGGAGCAGGTACAACAAGAATAAAATATTGAGCACAACCGGCAACCGCGAGTCTGGAGGAGGCCAATAAATAAGAAGTTACTGAGGAGCTCACCCTGCCCCTGATGGTTTGCTCAGCCCGTCCCTCCACCCATCTCGTCCTGTGAGCTTATGGATAGTGGCAGGAAGGAGGATGGCAGGGGCCCCACGGGCCAGCTTTCTGGTATTTTTGATGATCTGGGGATACGAGAGTAACTTAGCCCTATGTAGACAAGCTTCAGTGAGGCAGCTGCATGAGCCTGACACTCTTCTCACGTTTCTTGGGCTGGCTAACTGCCTTCCTTCGCATAAATCCTCTCAGGATGGGCTGGAGAGATGGCTCAGTGGGTAAAGATGCTTGCAGGCAAGACTTACTACCTGAGCTCGATCCCCTGGAGCCACCTAGGAGAACTGACTCGGGCCTATTGCCCTCTGATCTCCACATGCAGACGATGATGTGCGCGCTGACACACACAAATAAGTGTCATGTGACTTTTTAAATCCTCCAACAGGAATCCATGTGATCTTGAGAGGCCTAGTTGTTCAGGAGAGCATTAGAAGTGAGAATGGGGTCAGGGAGCAACCGAAGGACTTGAACTCAGTCCCCAGGCTAAGATACTCCATCCCCATGTCCCATGCACCGTTTAGACAGTAGGTGGAGGGATGGACCTGCACCCCAGTGAGGGTCCCTCTCCCAGGTTCCTTTTCACAAACCACCTGTCCTCCATGCCAGATAGAGAAGCCAGCCATTTTGTAAATGTTCCTGCATGGGGCCTATGAAACAGAATGTCTCCATTTCTTCTTCCTCCACGTCCACAGAGCTATGGGACCTGCCTTCTCTCCATCTAGGTCCCAATTACCCAGGTGCTCGGGGACCTGCTCTTACCGCCCCGTTGCCTGCCTCCCACCACCACTGTCACCCATGGCCCCACAGATAACAGTCTGAATGGTTGAAGGCTACACTTTAGCCTTAGTGCTACAATCCCAAAGGACAGGAGAGGTGCCTGGGAGGCCCCACAGGGACACTGTTCTCTGAGCCACCTCCATTGTGACAGGGTCAGCAGAAAGGTACAAGCCTATGGCTCTCCAGGTCACTGGGGTGAACTCTCAGTGGGAATGAATCCCTGTCCTGCAGTAGCCAGAGGTCAACGCTGGTGTCTTCTTCAACTCTTCTCTACCTTGCTTTTTGAGGCAGGGTCTCTTGCTGAATCAGCTAGGCTGGCTGACCGGTGAGCTCCCTGAAGGCTCTTATAGTGCCAGAGGGACAGCAGACATTGTACCTGTTTTATACATGGATTCTGGGGATCTAAACTCAGGTCCTTATGAGGCACTTTGCCAGCTGAACCCTGCCCCCCCAGCCCCCACCACATTCTTTTGACAAGATGGAGGTGGGGCAGTTTGGTGAATTTCCCAGCTACCACTGCTCAGGGATTTGAGGGACAGCTCCATCCTACGATGGCAGAATGGGCAGAAAGGAACAGGCGAGGATTGAAGGAGCCGAAGTTAGCCTTCTAAGGCAATTACCGTTTTTATTGCATTTCTATAAAGCTTCGAAGTGCCATTCCAGGAACTGCTGGCCAGCCCCAGTGCCCTTCCCTCTCCCTCCCCTCCAGCTCTGCCTCCATACTGAACGGGCCAAACTGTGTGTGTGGGGGTTGGGTAGGGGGTGGAGGTACCCAGGAGGAAAGTTACCAAGGCAACCATCCCAGCTCACCCTTTCCTCCAAAACTTTACAAATCTGTGATAAGAGGGAGCCACCATCTTTCTTGAGGTGCTTGGGTACAACTTCCCAAAATCAATTTGACGTAAGACATAGCACCAGGCTGAAAGACCTGGTCCCAGAAGCCTTTGCTCCTCATCAGTTTGCAGTCTAGGCTTTTTTAAAGACTAGTCAGGCTCCAGCTAGGCTCCCATGGCAGGCCTGAGAGCCTACTCCTGCCATGCGTGGAGGGAAGGTTGTCTACCCTTCAGCCCTTCAGGCTCCTCCTCCTCAGACTTTCTCCACAGTCTAACTGAAGGATGCTCATTATATAGGATTGACTTGCCAATGCCCACGGGTTAGAAAGTGACATAATCTGGGACTCAGGCACCGAACCAAATGACCGTCCAGCCAACGTTCTTGATGATGTGTCTGCTGGCTTCCTGTGGAAAGTGGTGGATCATGGGCTTCTCGAAGCTAGCCTGGGGTTGGGTGCAAGGTGAGTAGCTTAGCCATTTGCATGGGACTTCGATGGCTTTGTGACAGTATGTCCTGTGTCTGGGGAATACACTTAAGTCTTCATCCAGGGCACACTGAGCTCCTCCAGTACAGTGAACAGCCTTGGAACAGTGGTTGGACCCTGAGGAACTACGTGCCCTGGGTGGTTCCTGATGGTTTAGGGCTGGAATGGGATTGTAGAAACAGATCCAAGTGTTTTAGTTTCCTTCTCTGTGGCTCTGATAAAATGCTGACCAAAACCAACTGAGGGAAAGAGAGTTCGTTTCAGCTTATACTTCTAGACGTTGGTCCATTATCAAGAGAAGCCAGGGCAGGAACTCAAGGCAGAAACCTGAAGGGAGGAGCTGAAGCAGCAGACAAGGAGAAATGCTACTTACTAGCTTGCCCTCCATGGCTTGCTCAGCTTGATTTATTATACCACCTAGGACCACTTGCCTAGGGAATAGCACCACCCACAGTGGGCTGAGCCACCCATGGGCCCTCCCACATCGACTCTTAAGGAAATATCCTACAGAGGTATCCACAGATCAAATTAATGGAGGCAATCCCTCTACTGAGGCCCCTTCTTCCAGCTGACGCTTTGTCAACTTGACAAAACCTAATGAACAAAGCAATCAATTCTCTTCCAGAGGCTTTGCCTGGGTTCTGAGGCTCACCCACTTGGTCTCCTCCTTCTCCACTGAAGCAGTGTGGAGTGCCATCAATTCCTTGACCTGTTTGCATTCCACTTCCTGCCATCCTCCATGCTGTCCTTAGCCCATATGCTGCCCCTGGCATGGCTTCCTGATGTCATGCCAATGTCAAAAGGACTACAGTTGTCTCAACCTCTTGACCCATCTCTGAATCCCACCCTCCATACATCAGGTTAGAGAGTATGGCTGAACGCAGGAAGTAGGGCGGAGACCTGGGTACCTGGTTACGGAGTCTCTGACAGGGAGGGACTCTGATGAGGTGGGCGAAGTGTGAACAAAGAGGGAAAGAGAAAGGCGAACTCTTTGGGAAAAAAAAAAAGAGGTTCAATCTGATTTGTAAAGGGCACGATTTACAAATCCGTCACATATTTTACTAGGCTGGGATTTACGGATTAGCCTGTAATACTTAGGCGGCTTTTTGTAATAAAACCCTGAGCCGAGGCAGCCTTGGGGAAGTGAGGAGGAGGAAGGAGCCTTCTCTCTCTCTATCCCGCTTTCATTTTCCCAGTATTTTTTGATCTAGGCAGCCCCATTAATCTGTACTTTATCTGCCTATGGAGAAGGATTGAGCTCTTTATTGGATTTTTGTCAAGAATAAATGATTTAGTTTGGGATATTGTGGAAACGATTTTTGTGGTATTACACCATCTAATAAATGAAACAGCGGGGATCAATTCCTTTCTTGCGATGTGTTCAACAGGCAGGGTGAAATATGCCCCACAATTATTTGGTATTGCACTCTATAGATATTTATAACGGAGTGTGACTGCATGGTCGGGGTTGCCTGGCATGGACCCTGTGATCTGTTAGCCCCTAAAGCCACTGGTCTTAGGGATTCACGTGCTGGGAGCCCGGGATAAAAAGCGAATGCAGATTGAGTTAGCGGGACTAAGCACCTGAGAGCAAAGCACACACTGGGGCAAAGGTCGGGGTTGAGAGACGGTGTTTAGCCAGGCCCGTGGCTCCATGGCTTTTCTATAAGCTAGTAGAAGGGCAGGAAGCTAACCTCAGCGAGGCTGGTAGATGCTGGTGTGGGAGGGATACTCCCCTTCTGGGCATCTGCAGTTCCTGCTCCACCGCTCTCCCTCTCCCCGGACAATGCTTCCAGGAAAATTGCTGGAAGTACTCAGAGGTGGGAGCTGGCTCTCTGCCCAGAGAAGGCTCATAAGGTTTATATCCCCAAAGGCTCACAAATATTTATTGAGAGCATATCCCATGACGGTGCCTAGCAGGGGTCCGGTACAAAACGAACCATATAGAGATGTTTGCTCAGGTTGACTGATATACAGGAAGCTTCCGAGAGGCAAATTCCCACCCGTGAGCATCCCGTGTACTCAACAGAAGCAGGGGCTGGAGAGAGTGTGTGGTAGGACTTTGTGGGGACTCTGTTGTGGGGACCCCTGCTTCTCCGTCCTCATCCAGTCCCCAGCATCCAGGGCCTATGTCTCTCAACCCTCAAGTCACCCGGATGTGGATGCTCACTGGGTGTCTGCTCTTGGATTCTGTCAAAAGTGATCTCTCCTTGGGCAGATGAAGTGGTTCAATGTGTAAGACCTGGCCCACAAGCATGAGTTCAGATACCCGGAACCTGCTTAAAAAGCAAGATGCAGTATCAAGAGTCAACATTCCTACAATGAGACAGGAAGCAGAGGCGAGAGAATTGCCTGGAAACTCTCAGGACACCTAGCCTGAGGATCATGGGAGTAGAAATGAGAGCCACTGCCTCAAAATCCAAGCGAGGGCCTGAGAGGTGGCTCTGAGGATAATGTGTCTTCTCTGAAGGTCAACAACCTGAGCTCTCTTCTGGGTCCTTCATGGTGGAAGGAGAGAACTTACTCTCTAAGTTGTTCTCTGACCTCCACGAGCATGTGTGTGCCCACAATCACACCCACACATCACACCCACACCCACACCCACCCACACACACACACACACACACACACAAACCCAGAGACACAGACACACAGACACACAGAGATACACAGACATACACACAGACACACACATACATAAACACACAGGCATACATACACAGGCAGAGACACACATACAGGCATACATGCATAGACACAGATACACATATACACAGAGACATATAGGTATGCACACAGACACAGAAACACACAGAGACACACAGACACACACATACATACACACAGAGGCACACACACACACATACATGCCTACATGCATAGACACATACACACAGACACGCACACACACACACACACAAACCCAGAGACACAGACACACAGACACACACAGACATACAGACACACAGAGAGACACACAGACATACACACAGATACACACAGAGAGACACACAGACATATAGACATACACACAGACAGACATACACAGACAGACATACACACAGACAGACATACACACACAGAAACACACGGACATATACAAAGACACACATACACAAAGACACACACACAGGCACACACACGCACATGCACACGCACACATTTTATTTTAAAGTAACCCCTCAGTCTATGAGCCTAAACTTATCAGAAAATGCTGTTCATGACGCCGCCCAGCCGTGAACTCTGAATGCTGGTCACTAGGCACAGTCTTTAATAAATGCTTGTGTCTTAAGCCCCTGAAGCAGGAGCATCAACGTCTACCACAAAGCTTCTTAACATTGTTGATAATATCCAGTCATTTCCCGAGCAGACCTAACCTCCTGGTGATGGCCATTTATTGGGGGGCCCAGCACCTTCCTCCCCCACTCCAGTCTGCTCTAGTACTCTATTTTTCTGTTTCGTGGCATCACCAACAGGGTCTGTTATTATTAGTCATGCTTCATCATGCTGTGTAGTCCAATCTAGCCTTGAATGGTGATCCTCCTACCTCACTATTAGAAGTCCCCGGATTATAAGTATGGCCCACCACACATGGTTGGGAGAGTTTTTAAACATGTCTTTGTATGAAGTTTCTTTTGTTCACAATGGCCCCTCACTTCAGTCCCAGCTCTGAGACTTGCGTGCTAATTAACATCGACACTCCCCACCCTCTTCCCAATGTCAGCAACTTGGAGGTTTGACTGAATAGGCAACACACATCCCGTCATGAGGATGCTTAGGGAGCCTGGAGCAAGATGTGGTCTTGCTACAGAGGAGGGTGGGGTGAAAAGGACCTCTTTATAGCGCCATTGGCCCAAAATGCCCACCAGGGGGCACTCAGGAGACTCTCAGGTACTTAATGAGGCTGGCGGTTCCTATGTCACCTTGAGTCTTGCCCTTGGCTTTCAGGTTTTCATTTGTTTTGTTTCGTTTGAGACCAGGTCTCGTGTAGACTAGGCTGGCCTTGAGCAGGCATAGCAGTTGTGTGCACCATGCCAGGATTTCCTCAGCAATGCCTCTCTCAACGGGTACAGGGGCTGTTGCATCAGCTGCTATGAGATGCAGCAAAGCCATCGCTTTCCATGAACTCCTCTGAAAGTGCACACACAAGCACATACACACAGTGGGGGTGGGGGAGGAGAATGCCTGAATAGATGCTGCTTACTGACCCCTCCGCTGAGGTCTCATGCTCAGAGAGTCGCCACACTGTTGGTTACTGGAGAACAGCCCAGGGTAGACAATACTATGCTCTTTCCATTTCTCCTTCAGGCCACATGGCTCTGTGCTATCGAGGATGCTCCTTTTTCTCCTGCACGCTATATTCCCACCATCAGGAATCCCCGTGGGCCATACGCCACAACCCTTCTTCCCCACCATGCTAGCTGAGCCTCCATCTGATCCTCCTGTCTCCCACAAAGCTCTGCTTCCTTTATTGTATTCTGAAAGCCCACACGTATACATGCCTATGCAGGGTGGTTAGCTATGTCAACCCAATTTAGAAGACCCCGGAAAGAGAATCTTAAATAATCAATCGTCTGGATCGTGTTGGCCAATGGATAGATACATCTTTGAGGGTTAGGGTAATTATGGGGGAAGGCCCATCCCACTATGGGAGGAACTATTCCCTAGGTCGGGCTCTGAACTGTATAAGAGCAGAGAAAGCTACCCCAGCGCTGAGCCTGCGCGTACTCATTTCTCTCCGCTCTTGACTATGAAAACTGCTTCAAGTCCCTGCCTCTACTTCCCTCCTGTGACAGACCTGGAACTGAAAGCTGAATTAACCCTATATTCCCTCAAGTTGCCCTTTACCGGGGCATTTATCTCAGCAGCAGACGTGAAATAGAGCGAGATAGCTGAGCATATCCCCTCCCCCAATCTGATACTTCTTAAGAACCAGTCCAACACTGGGCATAAACTGTCCTCTAAGATTGCAGGATCTCTAAAGCCCAGAACCCCCTCTAGGCTGGGTGTAACAGGTTAAGCACAGAACAACATAAACAGTGTTCTGCTTAAGCATGGGGTCCTGTCCCCAAGACATCTCGTGATGAATATGCCAATATTCCAAGCTTAGAAAACATTTTGAAACATATGGGGTCCCCAGGATTATAGAGAAGAGAGGCTGGACTTGCGTGGGCACAACTATCCACCCACACTTACAGTGAGAGCTCTGGAGACTACAGGCCAAATGAGTAACTGGAGAGAGACAGTCGGGTACAGCCGTACACGTGCACATAAATTATGAATTGATGTTTCTTTATAATTAGAATTTATTGGAGACCATCTTAGGGTTTTCTTTTAAAGAGGATTTAAATGAAGAAAAAGTAAGACGACACCAAAATAAGGGCATATTAAAAAAAAAAGCTTGGGTGTATTTCTTCCCAAGTCTTTCGACATATAAGTGTATGGCTGGCCTTAAAACATAGCAATCTTTTCTTTCCAAGCTTAATTTTATATTGTGAGAAGTTTCCAGGTCATTAAAAACTCTATGTGTGTGTGTGTGCACGCGCGTGTGCATGCGCGTGTGCATGCACACACACACATACACACACACACACACACACACACACCTGTAGCTGGCGGAGGAATGTTCTATGGAGTTTATGGAGGTCAGAGGACAGCCTACAACTTGTAGGGCTGATTATCTTCTTCTGCCACGCTTGGCAGAAAACGTTTTGACCCACATACTCATTCCACAGGCCCTACCTGCATCTTTTAAAGGGCTGTATACTACACCTTCATAAATAGGGCATTACTTGGTTGTCCCTCCCTCCGTCCCCTTCTCTTCCCTGACCTCCATTAATATATTTACTTCTTGGCTAAGGAGTAGTGGCTCTCCCCCTGGTCAATAAATGTAGATCTGGAACATTTCTGAGAATATCGAAGTCACAACCTCATGAATATACAGAGGGGGCAGCTAGGGCAAATCAATACCTCCATGACGTGTCCTCAAAGACGAGGCCTCCGAGGGGAAAGTGACCTTTGCCGTACCGCCTTCCACGTGTCATCTCGCTTTTGTCCCTTTCCTGAGAGGTGCCCTAGACACAGTAGCCTGGCCTTTTGGTTCACGCTAAATAAGTTAAGGATGAAAATAAGGTTGAAATATTCGCTATGTTCCCCAGATAGATTTCCTTGGCCTGTCTCTCTGTCTGTCCATTTGTATGAGAACATACCTGTTTGTCTACCAAAGATGGCTGTCAAGAAATTCAAGAAATTTCTGAAAGCCAGTTGAAGAAAAGCAAATAATAATGGTCTGGTGATGGTGGTGGTGATGATGATGGTGGTGATGGTGGTGGTGGTGGTGATGGTGATGGTGGTATCTGTGCTTGTGTGTGTGTGTGTGTGTGTGTGTGTGTGTGTGTGTACACGTGCATGCATATAGAGACTAGAGGTTGACTTCTCCTGTCTTCCTAAATCACTTTCTACCTTGTCCTCACTTTCACTGATCCTGAAGCTCCCTGATTGAGTTAGCCTAGCTGGCCAGTGAGCCCCTAGGCACTCGCCTGTCTCCACCTTGATGCTAGGTTGTAGGTGCATGCTACTGCACCTGAATTCTTTTAATTTTTTTTATGTCCTTGGGACACAGGTTTGTTTCTCTAATCTTTGGCTCCAAGGATTTTTTAAAAAAAAATTTTTAGGAGTCCACCCTCTTTTCTCTTTCTCTCTCTCTCTCTCTCTCTCTCTCTCTCTCTCTCTCTCTCTCTCTCTGTACCATGTGAATGCAGTACCTGAGGAATCTGCTGGGACTGGACCCACAAAGGGTTGTGGACCCCTTTGGGGGTGCTGGGAATCAAACCTGGGCTCTCTACAAGAGCACCCAGTGCTCTTAACCCCTGAGCCATCTCTCCAGCCCACAACCTCATGCTTTTGATGAGACTTGTAACACAATGGAAAACCTTCCCCCCAAAGCTGCACCAGAACAACCAGGGAGGCTAAAATGGGGTTGGGAGGCACAGGCATCTCCCCACCCCCAACAGCATGACGTTTTCTCTCCTTGGCAGCTGAGAACAGTGATTTCTGGCCATAGAGGGTGAGCACTGACCTGTTCTGGTTGGATATCCATACGGTAACAGAGGAAGTTTTAAAATAGCATTCCCCTTTGGAATGAAACCTTTTGTATTGAGCAGAGTCTGGGAGAAGAGGTTAATTGAGGGTTTACTTATAATCTTAGGTTTACAAAGAGGGTCAAGTGGAGGCCTTTGGCAGGAGCTATTTACCTTGAATCTTCCAGTTCTCTGCTCTGTGGATTGAGCTGCTGGGGAGGGTGCAGCTCTGTCCTGGCTCTGCTGTCCCCTAGGCATGGGAAACAGTATGTTGGCCTTAGCTTAGGGTGTGATAATTGGTGTGTGTCTGCTGCCCTACCCCTTTTATTTCTCCCTACATGACCCAGACTGTAACTCAGTGTTCCCATCCCTGCCTCCTGAGTTGAATGCTGAGATTACAGATGAACTCTTAAGAACATTCATATGAGAACGGACACATGTAGCAAGAGAATACTGTGGTTTGTGTGGGTGAGAGCTTGTCTCCCATGGGTGACGCTCTGGGTTGGGTTCCCAGCACCACATTACCAACCCTGGTGATGTGGCCCTGTACTTCTCACACTGGGGAGATAGAGGCAGGAGGTTCACAAGTCCAAGGCTGTCTTCCACTACAGAGTGAGTTCCAGGCCAGCCTGGGCTACACAGGACTCTGTTTCTTAAAAAGAATAGAAAATAAAGTTTGGTTGTGTGCACATGGAACCAGCCATTGTCCTGGGTATGATATGCATGGAGCAGACTGATTCTGAATGGCTGTGGGGGGTCTCAGACTAGAAAGAAAACAGGTGCAACAATCACTAATCACAGTGGGAGGAGGGCACGCTGCCAGTGGTCTTTCACTTGCTCATCCATGCATCTATCTGTCCATCCACCCATCTCTCCATCTATCTATCTTGTCATCCATTCATCCTTCTATCCATCTAGTCATCTGTTCATCTATTCACCCATCTATCTTTCTAACCGTCTATCCATCCACCCATCTATTCATCTGTCCATCTATTCATCCATCCATCCATCCCTCCATCCATCCACCCATCCACCATCCATCCATCTATCCATCCCTCCATCCATCTATTTATCCATCCATCCACCCATCCACCATCCATCCATCCATCAATTTATGTCCATCTATTCATCCATCTACCAACCCATCCATCCATCTATCCACTCATCCATCCATCTATCCATCTACCCATCTATTTATCCATCTATCCATCTATCCATCAACCATCTATTCATCCATCTACCCACTCACCGCATCTACCAGTCCACCTATTCATTCATCCATCTACTTGTTTATTTAACCAACCATCCCTCCACCCACCCCTCCACCCACCCAACAACTATCAATTGTATGATGCCTGCCAGGTACCATGGTCCCATTACACACCCTGGCCATTTCTATGGCTTGCCATCATGGAGGGTGCAGACTAATGAGCAATACAGACATTGAATACATATGAGCACAGCACATCTCTGATTTGCAATGCTGGCAGAGACATGTGAGAAGGTACAGGAACTATATGAGTATGATGTCAGAGAACATGAGCTTAAATAAGCCTGTCAGTACACTCAGCTCCCACTCCCTTAAGGGCATGACGGGGGAACTACAACCGGCTCAGTTGGGGGAGGAGGGGTGATCACTAAGAGAAACGGGCTTCTAGGGAGACATGCCTCAGGGACCAGCTCATTTCATCGGAGGAAACAAAGGCTTTTTAAACCTTTGGGGGAATAGGTAGGGAATCTCAGGTAGAGTTACATCATTGGCTGGGACCTGAGGTGCTCTGAATGCTTCATTTGAGTGAAAAGGAATTCCAGGTGTTTGCTGAACTATCTTTACAAGAAGAGAGGAAATTTAACCTGTACCCTGGCCACCAGGTGACTGGTTACTACCTCAAGGGTGGCAGAGGTGGGGGTTGAAAGAGTCCCTGAGTCAGAACATGCAGGCCCAGAGCAGGGAGGAAACAGTCCTATTCCTCCTGGTCTCAGGAGGAGATTTTCAGGGTCTCAACCTCACTCTTGCTCCAGACCTCCCCAGCCCTCAGCTTTCTGGCCCCACACAAGCCCTTACATAGAATTCCCCCAACACCCACCCGCCCACATCCCATCTCTTTGTCTATTGTGTATAATTGTGTCCTGACTCAGCAAAGCTAAGGCGGGAAGTGTAAGCACCACATTTTAGCTATGTCTGTGTTGTAAAGTGGTCGTATGGTCCTGATTTTCCAGACATACCCGGCCCCATGCTGCTCTGGTGGCCTTCCCTACCGCTGCTTCCTCCCATATCCCTACCCTCCCAGGAAGCAGGCCCACTTGATGTTGGATTCCACCAACTCCATCTTGTTGACATGTCTGTACCTTTGGCACCAAGCACCCAGGGAGGACAAACTGTGCTCACACATTGTTCCCCTCCAAAGGCATGTGACATGAAGGTGGCTATGCCCTACTTCATGTGGCATTTTGTGTCACTCCCTTGCTGTGCACACTTCCAAATAGGACAGAGTCATTCAAAGGGCCCAGTAGAACCTGGATACTGGTCCTTCCAAAAGGCCCAATTGTGTTGTTCTAGAGCTAGCTTGGAACAGAGAAACCATGCCAGGAGGCCCCAGGGGACTCATATGACAGCAGTCAGGACAGTGTGTTGGCCACAACCTCCTGCAATGGCTCTCTAGGGTTACCATGAGATGCCCAGACATCAGATGGAGCAGCTTCCTGTGACAGAGACACCCAACTCCCCTGCATGACCTGTTCCCAAGTCATAGAAGTCACTTTCCACCTGTGTGGTCATTGGTGTCAGCTGTACATGCTTGATGCATGCTACCATTTTGATAAACAAGACTTAATTGTGAGTCAAGAGCACCCCACCCGCAAGTCTAGTTAGCTCCTGGCAATGAGTAGATAAGGCAGGACCAGGGCGTTTGTTGACTTGCTTTTTCGTTCTACTTTATTAAGTTCTTGTACCTACCATCCTTCCAACCCTAATCCAGCACCCCAAATAGGAGAGAAAGCAGCTTAGAAAGGAAAAGGGGGCACAGACCTCTTCAGACTTCCTGATGCTTAGGGGCACTGGGTTCCTGGGGGCAAATCTAATCTTCATCCTCAGACTACCTTCCACTTTTTCTCTCTTTGCTCACAACCATTCAACAAACCACAACAGGAGCCAGCAGGAGCAGGAACTCTGCCCCCACCTTGGGGCTCTCGAATTTATATCCTCTCCAAAGTTCCTAGAATTCCAACTGTAAATTATCTGCAGCTGGGCAAAAATCACATCCCTCCTAGTGCATGAGACAAATCCTAGTCACCTGCTGTGAAGCAACCTCTTATCCCATACCTGGGAGTAAAACAAAAACATATTCACATAACAGAACTGGGTTTAAAAAGAAGCCCCAAATTCTTAACATAGGGGCTGTCCAGGTGGGATTCAGTTCTAATTTCCTTGTCTTTCTTCTATATGTATGTCTATATTCTATATGGTGCATTGTCCTGGACCATAGTGAACTGTTGGTCACAAGGAGGGAACTGAAAATCAATAGCCTTCGATCTCTCTGCCATTTCTTGTCTCACTTGGCAGTTAGAGCACCTTTGTTCCTGACGCCAGGAGCCACCATTGCTGGTTTATAGGCATTCCCCATGGGCCTATTGTCCTCTTCCCACTCCATTTTCTCCAGGCCTTTGCTCTGCAGGTTGGAGATGAAGTGTGTTGATGATGGGTTCTGGAGAAAGGTGAGACCTTCTCTCTTTCCCTGGAGGGTTGTGAGTTCCATATACAATGCATCAAGGCTGGCAGGGGTAAGAAGAAGAAAGAAGCCTTGAGCCCAAGTTTCCAGAGGGCAGGTCCTCTATGAGATTTCAGTACCCAAGAGGAAAGATGCTTGACTGTCACTTGGAGCTATTTAAAATACAGACCCACTATGCTGAGACCTCAATCCTGCACTTACAACACACATGCAGGGTCGCTATATAACCATGAGGAGATGCTTCCAGGCCAGTGATTTTCAAACATGGCTATATGTGGAAATCATGATATTGGGTCCCTCAGAGAGCCTAGATGTCTGGTCCTACCTCAGATGTCATGTGATTTTGTTGCCAGGAATGGAGTCTGGCCAGATGGGGAGAGAACACAAGGGCCTCAGCGTACCCATCTGGAGAACAGGAACAAAACATTGCCTGCCAATCGCTCCTACAAGGCGACCAGGAAAACTCACCATAAATGCTCACTCATGCCTTCCAAAACCCATTAAGAAGTGATGAAAGGCTCCTTGTCACCCACATTTGCCCCAGGTCACTTGTGCATTAGCTGTGCATCTTTGTATACCCCAAATACCTGAAATAATCAACTCAAAAGAGGGTGAACCTGTTTTGCTCAATATGAGGAGATACAGACTGTCATGGCAGAAGGGATGATAACACAGCTGGTCTCATTACCAATGCAGTCCTAACCAGAGAGTAGCACAGAGCGGGATGTGGAGCTGGGATATCAAACACTGAGGCCAGTCCCCACTCATCCACTCACTCTAGCGAGGTTCACCTCCTAAAGATCCCATGATGTTCTAAAACAGCATTACCAGTGGGGGACCAAGTGTGCAAACACTTGAGTCTGTGGAGGGCATGTCACATTTAGAGCACATTTGCCAACCACTTGATGCTGGGTAACTTGAAACCTCACATATGGTCAACGTGCTGAGAATAAGTGTTTGTCAATTCCTCAGCCATAAATATAAGCATCTATCACACACACACACACACACACACACACACAGCACAGAGCACAGAAACCAAGAAAGAGGAAGCAGAAAGACTGAAAGAACCAGAGGTTGGGAAGACCAACAGGAAACAGTGTACAAGCTCAAGCCAGTGGACACCCCAGCAGGAAGGGAGTGCAGGGATGATGTTCAGGAGCTGAGGAGCTATTGACAGATAATGGCTTCTCAGGGAGAGAGAGTCAATATTCTTTAGGATGCAGTCCTTAGTAGATCAACTCTGCTCCAGTGGATAGGCCCTCACCGGTGGATATATGGACAGCACAAATTGATCTCAGTCATTTATACACTAAAACAGAGAGAGGGGGAAGATGGGAGGGGATGGATCTGGGAGTGGTTAAGGAGTCGGGATAAATCTGATCAAAAGACATTGTACACATACACAAGGTTCTCAGAGAATTAATAGAAAAAGGGTAATAAATCTCAGACCACCTAACAATCAGGTGAATAGGGGCCACAGTGGCGTTGCTCACTGATACATCAGGTCAAAGGTCAAGAACATAGAGAAGAAATGAGTCTGGGAGGGGAAGGCTTGGCAAGGGCAGTTGGCTAACTCCAGGGAGTGCAGCCCATTGGGTGATTTCATCCTAACAGATTGGGTGTTGGAAGGGATGTGTGTGTGTGTGTGTGTGTGTGTGTGTGTGTGTGTGTGTGTGTGTGTGTGTGTGTGTGAGAGAGAGAGAGAGAGAGAGAGAGAGAGAGAGAGAGAGAGAGAGAGAGAGAGAGAGTCCAGACAAAATAGAATTTGGAAAGGGATGTTTTTCTAGTGAACAATCAGGAATCTTCTGGACCCTCCTCCTTCCTCAGCAAAGATGATGGAAGAGAGCAACTTTCATTCCACAGAAGGGCATCCGCCTGTCTCCCACATGGAGACGGGATTGAAATAGCTTTTTCAGATCTTCCAGTTAAGCTGTCACCTGGGCGCCCCCCCCCCCAGCTCTCCAAGGAGTCCCCCCCCCCAGTAGCAGTTATCTGGGCTCCGGAAGAACAGCTCAATCTTACTGCCGTCTGCAGCTGTCTCTGTCACAATAGAGAGGCTCAGGGCCCCGAAGACAGCACACAGCTTCAGGAAGACAGGCTGAAGTGTGCAGGGTGCAGGAGGGGTGGGGAGGTAGGGAGACTTTGAAACCCTGCTGGGGCCATCTTTCACATGGTCAGCCCTGCTAGGGGTCCTGCGGGGTCCGGGGGCGTGTTAAGGAAGCAGCTGTCATGGGGCCGGGGCTGAGAGTGATCACAAGATGACATAGCTAAAAAAAGCTTCACTTTAAGGTAGGAAGGTAAATGCCACTTCTGGGCCGGCACCCGCTCCCTGGACTGGGAACGAGATAATGAATTATTACCCAAGGAAATGAAACCTCTAATAAATTCAAAAGCAAAGCTGGGGGAGGCTAAACTCCATTTTTACGAAGGAGCTGGTGATTTATAAAGTGTCTGCTCCCTGGGCCTCCTGGGGCTCCATCAACTCTCTCTGTCCCTCCCTGTCTCCCCTGCAGGGAGGCCTCTGCTCCTTCTGGACATACAGCTCCCCCAACTACAAAGCCCCCCCAACTGCCACTTGCCTATGATGCTCCTTTTACTCTCCCCTGTGTGAACTACTCTCACCCCAGTGGGAATTTAAAACCTGAACACAGCTGAAATTTGGGCCAATTGCTTTCGAGAGCTCAGTCCCCAAGGATTGGCCACTAGGAAATCTGTCTTCCTTAGGAGTCCATTCCGACCTTTGAGCCAACAAATTACGAGTTGAACCAGCTCAGAATAGGCAATCAGGCTCCGGGATGCGGTGCTGGCTCCAGGCGGGGCGCGGCCCAGGCAGGGGCCGCTAATCCACTTTGCCTGAATCGCACAATCCCAGCCTTCTCCAGGTTTGGGGAAACTGGCTGGCTGCATTTTTCCTTCCCTGTGTCACCTCTAATACCTTTCAAGCTTCATTCTGCAAACACTGGCCCCTCCATCCCTAGTCCAAAGCCATCAGATTCCTGCTGTCTGACCTCATTGCGTGTTTCCGGGGTGACCGGGCTTGTGATGTCACAGGCTTAGGCCAGTGAATCTTCAAGTGGGTGGGACCACAACAGTAGGTACCCAGTTAGACGGAGAAACAAAGACCTTGTTTTCACGCCATAGAAAAGTGGAAAATGGGGGGTGGGAGAGTGTGATAAAAATGGAGTCTGGGTGGGTCCAAGGCCATCCCTCAGGCTGGTTGGGTTAACTTTTCTGAGTGCCGCTTTCCCAAACGCCTATGCAGCCTCCCTACGCCTGTCTGAAGAGCTATAATTTAGAAAACCGCTCAGTCCTGGTGGAAGGGATTCCAATGGGTTCCAAGACCCAGCATTCCCAGCGTGGGGCTCAGCCAGTCATCCACCTTCCAATCGGAGTGTCCTGCCGCCCCTCAGCCCTCGAGATCTGACATCAGCGCCTTTCCTGTACTCGCAGGTGGACCTGGAATTCACATCCCAGGATCTAGTAAGAAACTAGGCTCCTTCAGTGTCGACCAAATGCCACCCGGGTTCTGTAGGGAGCCCCAAGGCCAAGTGATTTTCAGAATGGGGCTCAGCTGGGTCGGCTCAAGGCTGGGCTTTCATCAAAGGAGGAAACACTCCCCACCCCTTCTTCTGGTTCTGCTAGGTGATGCCTAGTGCCGGTATTTTCTTTTTTAAGTAGCAGGAGTCAAGAGGAAAGCACAGGCTCCATTTAGAAACAAAGGCAACTGGCAGGCCTTCCCCAGTGTGCGAGCCCCACCGCACTGAGTTTCTGGTAATTTACTATCGGTCTGAATTATTTAGATAGATTGGGCTCACGTGGACTTCAGGTGTCCCAATTACCTGGCTGATTTGCATGTTTACGAGTCGGGGGGATTGAATGCTAGCTCAAAGCAAATTCCAAATTCAGACTTTAGAATGGAAATCCTTGAGGTCCTGGCCCCTGCCCCTTTCTACCCTACCTGTGAGAAGAGGACCATCCACAAAAGGCATCCCTGCACAGAGCAGGCTAGGAACCCATCTCTTCACAGGAGCAGGGGACATCAGCGGGACTGGGCCAGCCTCGGTTTCTTCTCCTGGTCAGGCTAAGGTAAAAATGGCTCCACAGAGAGAAGAGAGAAGAAAGTTCCAGTTGATCATGTTTGCCCAAACTGAAGGAGAGGGGAGAGAGAGAGAGAGGGTTCCCATAGTCCAGCCAGGAGGCAAAGAGTTAATCCTCTAATCTAGTCTGCGGGGAGCAAAGCAAGGGCTGAAGCTATTTTCAATCCTGAGTGTGCCTACAGAATGCTTGATGCTGGCAGTGGCTGCACTGGGAAGCCTGAGAACATTTGCAAGTGTTCATAGCCAGAGCTCCCTGGGTGTGGAGGCTCTGCCTCTTGGCGTGACTTGACGGAACTCCAAAGGTTGGAGGGGCTCCCCCTTATTTTCAGCTAAAGAACACCCCCCACACACACACACCATGTACTCCACAATCCCTTCTCTGTGCCCCACCCCCCCGCCTTCCTGACACAGTTCCTGCTGGACTTCACGCACAACCTGCAAATTCATGATGACCTTTTCAGAGCTGGGCCAATTACTCTCAAATAAAATGACTTAAGCACCGGAGAGACGCATGTTTAAATTGTTGTGGTCGAGTGAGTTATCACCAGTACTGGATGAGTGCCAGCAGCAGCCCCGTGCTGCGGATCACCTAGGGAAGGTTTCAGACTGTAGGTGCCTGAGCCATGCTCCCCAGAGAGGGTGGCATTAATCCCAGTCCTAGGGAGAGGATCCCTATGGCTTGTTAGCCAGCTAGCCTAGCCATTTGGATGGCAAGCTCTAGGTTTATTGAGAGACCCTGTCTTGAAAAATAAAGTGGAAAAGAGCAATTGAAGAAAATAACTAGTATTGACCTCGGGCCTCCACATATGTACACACATCTCTACACACTCCCTCATGCATGCACACATACCCATGCACACACTCCCATGCACACACACCCCATGCACACACTCCCATGCACACACATACACACATGCACACACGTACATATACTCATGCTCACACATCCCATGTACACACACATGCACACACCCCAATGTACACACACCCCATGCACACACACACATGCACACACATGCACATTCTCATGTAAACACACCCCATGTACACACACACATGCACATTCTCATGTAAACACACCCCATGTACACACACACCCCATGTACACACTCAAACATACACATATACACATGCACACACTCATGCACATACACATGCACACACCCATGTATATACATATGCATACCCCTATGTACAGACACACACATGTGGAGAGAGGAATGATGTTCCCAGATGATTTAACCATCTAAGAAAATCTGATGTAAAAGTTTTGAATCTCTCATCAGTAAGTCTTTGCATCAAAACTAATCAGATTTGATATGCTGCTAATGGGATCAAGACACACATTTTTATCTGCCAAGTAGGCCGCTGGCTTGAAACAAAATAACCTTGTGAAAATTTCATGTTGGCTCATCTTAATGAGAGTCAGTCTGTGCAAGCTTAGTGTGCCCCTTATCCAGTCTCCCATGTTCATGGAGTGTATGTGCAACGTGCACATGCATGCACACAGGCTCACACTGAGGCCAGAGGGCATTAGCTGCCCTGCCCATCTCTACCTCATTCCCTCAAGCCAGGGTCTCTCAGGAGGGAGGGTGGCAGCAAACAAGTGTCAGCTAACTTCCCATCCCCACCTCCCTCCCAGTGTTGAGGTCACATGTGCCTAGGCCCCCAAGTCCAGTTTTTACATAAGTGTTGGGGATTTGAACTCAGGTCCTTATGTTTGCACAGCAATCACCCTGATCCTTAGAGCCACCTCTAGGCCACAAAGTCTTTGCTAAACTGCTATATACACATACATGTATACATACATATACATAATTACATATGTATTCAAACACTCAAGTATTTGAACACTTGGTCCCCAGTTGGTGGCGCTGTTGGGGGCGAGGTTTAACAGATGCAGCCTTGTTGGAGAGAAGCACACCACTGGGAAGCTCACTTTGAGATTATATTGCCCTGTCTACGTTTTGTTCTCTCTGCTTCATGTTCTTGCTGTCACATGTCCCTGCCACGTCAAGAACCTTAAGTCAAAACAAACCCTTCCTTCTATAAGATGCTTTAGTCATGATGTTTTATCCCATCCACAGAAAAGTATATACTGAAATTTTATTTATTCTCTCCAGTCAAATGACAGCTGAGTAATGTCCTTCATTTGTAGAGGGGGAAACTGAGCCTTGGGCAGGCCAAGTGACTTACCCAATTTACAAAGCTCTCGAGTGCTGAGAAACTTTTCCACCAATCTCGTACTGATTTAAAATAAAATCTTTTGGTAAATTTTGATTCATATTTATTTACCGTGTGCATGTTCATGTGCATATGTAAATACGTGTGACACAGCATATGGATACCAGAGGAGCCAGTTCTCTCCTTCTATCGTGTAGGTTCTAAGGATAGAACCCAGGACGTCAGGTTTTGCTGCAAGCCCCTTTATACCTACTCAGCCATCTTGATGGCCCAAGACTGAGATTCCTGCTCCCTGGAAGCAGAGCCTCTGTTCTGAACGCTGTAGAACTTTACCTGATGGACAGCTGTGACGGATGCTCTTGTACTCTGAGGCGAAAGTGGGCAGGCTCACAGTCTGTGATGAAAACGACGAAATCCCTAGGCTCACGATTTGCTTTTGTCCCATTGTGACACAGGTACCACCAGGCTTTCTTTGTGCAGCCTGAGAGGACTGTGGCTGGAGCGACAGGTACACAGACAGCATCATCTGGCTACCATGATGGGGCTTGTAAACTGTCCTTTATTCCGAGCCTTGAGCGTCTTGTCTTCTGCCAGCGTCTGTGACATAACAGGACCCCAGCTGTCTTGTGGGCTTAGAAATAGGAACTCAAACCTGCTGGGTTCCTGATGACGAGTTTGGATCTGGTGTCTTGGTCTCCACCTCCTTCCCTCTAAGCACAAATGTGCATGTGCACGCTGCACAAGTGTGCATGTGCACGCTGCACATGTGTTTGGTAACTGGAGAAGCAGGAGAGGAGACCCCTTGGACAACAGAATACAGGCCCCCTGTCAACTCTGCTTTGCAGTAGAAAGATAGTAGATACGGCAGACTAGTTCCCGACTCTTTCTATGAGATAAACAGACTGACTCGGTACAAAGGTTAAAAGAGATACAAGCCACGGGTCTAAGGGAATGGATGCCTTGTTAGCTTCAAAGCTTAGAGAGAGCTCCTCTTTACTCTCACTGGAGCCTGTAGAAAGGCCTCTGGGCCAGGATATGCAAAGCTGACACATCCAGCCTTGTTGACCGGAATCCACCCACATGGGGAGTGTCAGGACAGGGGCACACACCCCCTTGGCCCACTTACTTATCAAATGAGCTATTCCACTTTTGGTATAAATTCTGGTGGCTTGCACAACCCTTGGATTGGGACCGTTTCTCTCCAACGCTGAGGTTTTTAGAAAATAGATGATCAGGGTGGGAGACCAGCTTAGTGGGTAAAGAGCTTATGGTGCAAATGTGAGAACCTGAATTCAGATCTGCACACTCCCTCATGCATGCACACACACCCCATGTATACACTCCCATGCACACACATACACACATGCACACATCCACTAGAAGGGGCAGGTACATTATATATGTGTATGTACACACACACACACACACACACACACACACACACACACACACGATCCCAACTCTGAGAGGTGAAGACAGGTGAGTGGTCAGGGCTTGCTGTCTAGATAGTTTAGCCAAGAGTAGAGCTCCAGTTTCAGGGAGAGGCTCTGTCTCAAAAAACTATGAGTGACCCAGGAAAAACCCCATGTCCACCTCTGCCTTCTACATACACATGTGTGGGTGAACACACCCGCACATGTACACACAAATGAACGATCATGTGCCAGGACTCATAGTCTCAAAACTTTGTTTAAACGACGTTCTTTTTAGTTTTTCACTTTATTTGTAATCTTACATGTGTATATGGATTTGGGTACATGAGTGCAGGTGTCCGCACAGGCCAGAAGAGGGTGCCAGAGCCCATGGACCTAGAGTTACAGGCAGTCTGGAATGGGCACTCAGGACTGAGCTCAGGTCCTCTGCAAGAGCAGTGCCGGCTCTTAACCATGATGCCATCTGTCCAGCCCTCAGCACTACTCTTCAACTGAATACCAGGTAAGCCTCACTGGGAGAGGGTGGCTAACTTCAGCACTAAGTACCATCTAATGAATGAGAATTACATATTC